>NW_028318220.1:1017500-1317500 GCF_062004578.1 Staurois parvus
ACCATAGACTTGAATAGGAGGCTTCAACTCCTCCTGACTCGACCAGAGGCGTCCGTTTTGCCGCGACGCTAACGCTCCCGTTTGAACTGCACCATGTGCTGCAATGTGCAGAATTTTCCCAGGTATTTGGGAAACGGTAAAAACGCTTCCCAAACGCCTGTCTGCCGCTTGCTGACAAGGCTAGTGTGAACGTAGCCTTACTTACCTATTCCCAGGGCACCCAGGTCACGTGATCTCCCCAGCAGCAGGTTTCAGGGGAGAGGATTGAGTGCCAAGGATGGACAAAATGCCCGAGTGCTAACATCACCAATAGGCCTAATATGGGGCATCCGTTGTCAGCTGTCCCTCCACTCCCCTGAAGCTGCTGCTGAGGGCCGATCACATTACCAGACCAAAACGCCCCGAGAGTAAGCAAGTATAAGCATCTTCCTTCTACAGGGTAGTTCGTATAGGTTTTAGAAGGGGGTGGGAGCAGATTAAGGATTGGATAGTTATAGCCCGGAATTCCACTATAAGAGCCTATGTAGACACGTGTGCGTTTCCTGCAACTGAAAAACATATGACAGCAAATTCAGATTTACTAGAATGGTGTAGTGCGGATAACTACTTTGGGGGTGCACTTGAACTGCTGATGTGCTTGCATTAGAGCGGTAGTTAAAAAAAAAAAAAAAAAAAAAAAGAAAAAAAAGGACCCCTGCACAATAATGTCATAATGTGCTTTTACTAGAACATTATAACAGACATGCCTGAAATCAAAACCCTCCAGCAACATGATGACTGCTGACAGAACTACCATCTGCACCAGTCTTCCTTCTGGGTTCATGGGCTTCAACCGTTTGAATGGCCGAGCCGCATTGACGCAACTGCCAAGCATGCACACGGGAGTCACAGCCGCAGCAAAGAGCTCTGAATGGATGGCAATAGAGCACATGAGCTGGTGACACCACCGGCTGCTACTAAAGTAAATATCCCCTAAACAGTGCACATTTAGGAGATATCTACTGTACCTACAGCTAAACCTTGTTATAGGCTCACCTGTAGGTATAGCTCAAAGAGATCACTACCGCTTTAAAGTGATAATAAATCTTCAGTGGTTTGTTTTGTTTTTTGTTTTTTTAAATAAACAAACATGTCATACTTGCCTGCTCATTGTAATGGTTTTGCTGCTCTTCGCTGGTCCTCTGCTGGCGCTCCTGGCTCCTCCCCCTAGACCAGTGCCCCAATAGAAATCGGCTTGCTATAGGGCACTGGTGCTTGCTCGCTCCCGAGCCCTGCGCAATGAATCCATAAGACAAAAAAGCCATGGCCCTGCCCCCCGCTCTCTCCTCAGTGGCTCATTGCGATTGAGCATCTCAGCCAATAAGGAGAAAGATATGGGACAGTCAAGGCTCCCACGCACATCCCTGGATCGGGTGGGGTGTTTCTCCCTACAGGCTTCTGTTCATTTTGAATTTGGCGCAGCTGTGCGTGACTCCACTCACCAGCCACATCATCCTTTCATGGGGGATCTGTGAATGGAAGAGTACAAGTCCCAACTGTCAATGTGGCAGAGGAATTCATATTTCCCAGTGTGGTGATTGCACTTGCAGTCCATTGATAGTACCTCCAGCTTGAAGGTCTCTGTACGTCCAAACAGACTTGAAGCTGGAGGAATAGCCTGAGCATTGCACCCCCAATCCACTGATCACGGTTCCAATGCTCAGCAGACAACATTGTAAAAATGTAATAAATGCACATTTTTTTTTATTAAAACTACTTGCCTACTGGGCACTTATACCCCCTTTCTGCCCAGGCCAATTTTCAGCTTTCAGCGCTGTCGCACTTTGAATGACAATTGCACAGCCATGCAGCACTGTACCCATATGAAATTTTTATCATTTTTTTTCACACACATAGAGCTTTCTTTTGGTGGTATTAAATCACTACTGGGTTTTTTATTTTTTGCACTATGAACAAAAAAAAAGGGCAAAAAAATTTGAAAATTAGATTATATATTCAAAAATTTTGCAAACAGGTAATTTTTCTCCTTCACTGATGAGTGTTGATGAGGCTGCACTGATAGGCATTGATGATGCTGCACTGATATGCACCAATGATGGTCACTGATAGGCAGCACTACTGGGCAGTGATAGGTGGCACTGACGGGTCGCGCTGGCCGACGGCCCTGATTGGCAGCACTGACTGATGGAACTGCTGAGTACTGATCATCAGGGCACTGCTCAAAAGTGCCCTGATTGTCAGTGCCGATCTGCTCTGTCACAGCTGCTGGTTATCGGTAGTACTTTCCTCACACTGTGACAGCATGAAGAAAGTGCTGCCAATAACCGTCAGCTGTATTTACTCGGTGATCTACTGTGTCATTCGACACAGCTGACCATGGAGTAAAAGGCCGCTGTGATTGGCCTTTTACCTCATCATGTGATCAGCTGTGTCCGTAGTGATAAGTGATATTTCTCCTTCACTGATGTGCGCTAATGAGGCTGCACTGATAGGTGGCACTAATGAGGAGGCAATAGTAGGTGGCACTGATGGGCATTGATAGGCAGCACTGATAGGTGGCACTGAAAGGCAGCTCAGATGGGCACTGATATGTGGCATTGATGTGCACTGGTAGGCACTGATATGTGACATTGGTGAGGCACTGATGGGCACTGGCAGGTGGCATTGATGAGCAATGACAGCTGGCATTGATGGGCACTGACAGGTGCCACTACTGGGGCTACACTGATCATCAGGGCACATGGATCATCAGTGCCCTGATCAGTGTAGATGTCCCCTCCGAGGAATGCCGATTACCGGCTCTCCTCTTCTCACGAGCTGTCAGTGTGACAGCTCGTGAGGAGAGAAATGCCGATAACCGACATTCCCCTATTTACATGTGATCAGCTGTGATTGGACACCGCCCTGTGGGTGGGGCGAAACGCGTTGACGCACTTCCGGTTGCCTGGTCCGTCGTCTGACGTCATTTCCGGCCGAGCGGTGCGTTCCAAGGGGCCATCTTAGTCTAAGGAGAAGAGTCTGTAGCTGAGGTCTGCCATCCTGCTGCACACTAAATTGTGGGGTCCTTATATAATCCTTATACATCGGTGTACATGAAAAGTGGATCAATTTTGAAGAGAATCGCTATTGTTTTGAATAAAAAGCGGGCTATATCCCGCAAAAGAATGTGAGTGGTCTGGAGAGATTAATTTGAGGAGAAGTTACTGCGGTATCACGCTATGGTCTTTTCTTCTTCCTGATTTTCCTTTGGGGGATTCGGTGAGAGGAGTAAGCAGAAGAGGTACCTAGACATGAGAGGAAACAGCACTTGGAGGTCTCAGAGAAAGTAAAGGGGGTCCAGGAGCCCTTAACAATCCTGAAAGGCGTGTGACTCACCATTATCTGGTGAGTGCGGTTAATGTTGATTTCTGCACTGGTGGATGGTGAAGGGATCCGTAACACGGAAGAATCAAATGGAAAATATATTATAAATTAATTTGATTAATTTTGTCATGTGATTGGACACAGCTGATCACATGACTGAGCCAACATCTTTGGCTCTCTCCGTTGTGTCCGAGGGATACAACGCACCACCGATCGCCCTGCTGCGTGCTCCCGGAGCTACGCATGCGCAGTTAGAGTGGGAAGACGTAATATGACATCCTCCCAGAACGAGAGAACCGCCTTGCGCCCGTCATCACCTTATATGGCGGGCGGGAGGCGGTTAAAGTTGAAACAATCATTTTGGAAAACTACGAGCAGGCATCTGCAATGAAACAAATGTACCTGCCTGCTTGCAGTTTTCTATCAAATGTATAGAAAGCTACATAAAACGCAAACACAAGCAAAGCTGCTCCAGGTGAATAATGTGGGTCATCCACTGACCAGTCCGATGAAAGTGCTTGCACAGCTCATCATCCGGAACATAAAAATAAACAGTTTCCAGAGCTTCAGTTATGAATGAACACAGTGAGTGATCTGTAGCAATTACTCCTTGTGTTCATTCTGGAAAGGAAGTAGCTGGTGAATGTGCCATATTTACCGGACCCTTCCCTCACTCTCCATCCTGAAGCATCATATTGTGTATTTGCAGCTGCCAGTGGGAAGGAGAGAAGGGAAGCTGGCAGCACTGCAGGGGTAAGGGGTTGGCACACAGGGTACCTGGGCAGAAAGGGGAAACATATGGTGCACAGGGGAGATGATCGGTGTGGCGGGAGGGGGAGGAGAAATACCAGCTTTCAGTTTCTGCAAAGAGACATACAGGGGATCATTTCCAGCAATTGCCCCCTCCGCCATGCCGATCACCCTCCCTGCCCACATCCAATGCACCCAGCCTGGCCCCCGTACAGGAGGACAGGTGGTACCCCCTTATCCACAGCCCTGAGTCAGAACACACTTCCTGTCCGAAGGTGGCAACACTGCTCCTCAAAAGATACAGTAAAAGAACATTGTCCCCATAGGACAAAAAGTTCATTTTTGGAAGGAGAAGCAGGCCAAAAAAAAAAAAACGAAGGAAAAAACAAAAAAAAAAAAAACGCATTAAGCCAATACATCTAAGGACTGAAAAGCTGCGATATATTATATTTTCTGGGCAGCATCAGGTTATAGCTGACACCTGCGGCTGTTTGTTTTTTTACTTGGCAGTACAATGGCTCAGTGGTTAGCATTAGAGTCCTTGATCTGAATCCCAGCCAAGGTTCTATTTGCTTGGAGTTTGCATGTTCTCCTTGTGCTTGCATAGGTGTCCTCGCACACTCCAAGGACGTGCAGGAAAGATAATTGGTTCCTGTTTAAATTGGCCTTAAGTCTCATACACACGGTGAGAATGTCAGATGAATGATCGTTTGTTTTTTGCAGGATAGTCTCATATCAAAAATGAAGGGGGGGGGGTTCTAAAGTCATGAAAATTCTCGTAAAAACAGAATATAACTTCGGAAGGGATGCAATGTAATGCATTCTTTCATTTCTGAGCATGCATGGTCTTGGTCACTCAACTATTTTACGGCCTTTACATGCGTTTCGGTGTGCTTTTTTTTTCAGCATCCAAAATGCACAGAATGTAGGTCATACCCGTTTCACATATGTGCAGTCGTGTGGTCCGCGATATGCACAGACAAGAGAGCCCATTCATTTGAATGGACTCCCGTGCCCCGGGGCACACAGGGAACAAGTCCCTGCACTAATTGGGACATCACAGCCCGCACGGGAACTGGGGTTCCCAATACAGCTGCGATATCCACTGCGGGCGGCATGTTATTAGAATTAATGGCACCCGCCTGCGGGTCCCACATTCCGCTGTGTGTATGGTGCAGCTGCAGGCATTTGTGCGTGTCCCGCAGCGGCACCACCTGCACAGATGTGAACCAGGGGATATGGTCGTCAGTGTCAGTGCCTGCAGTTCCAGTGCGTTCCGGTTGCAGAGAAAAAAGTAGAACAAGCTGCATTTTTCCTGCACTGAACTGTACTGGAACTTGGTAAAAACGCATCAAAAACGCACATGTCCCTATTTAAATTGAATAAAAAAAAAAAAAAGGGGGGGGGGGAAATAAATGAACTGGAACACATCAAAAACACATTGGAATCCACCATAAACATGAATGCAGAAAGCATCTGGACTGTGTTTCTACGGTGTGAACCAGCCCTACAGGAAAATCGTTCATTCTGGTATCTTACAAGAAAACTTTTCATACAGGTTATTTTCGTACATAATAATTTTGCATGAACAATCCTGATTGGCTCTCAAAAGCTGCGTACCAATGGTCAGATTATTGAGCGATCACTTTGAAAGTGGTATTTTTCGTCTGATTTTCTCATCGTACGTGCCAGGCATAGGTGTATGTACACATGTGAGATCAGGACATTAGATTGCAAGCTCCTTGAGGGCAGGGACTCACGTGGATGTACGTGCAGAATAACTTGTCAGTGTTGTACAAATACTTGTAATACAGGTCAAACTGTGGCGGCAAATCGCTTTTGTTGCCCCAAGATGAAGCTAGCTCCAGGGAACTGTACACTGATCAGAGAATGCAGACCTCTACACCTGTCTGCTGCAAGATGGAGAATTCAGCAGCTTAATCATACACAATTTCAGTCATCAGATGTAATCTGCAATACTTAGAAACATACCCTGGGGGGGGGGAAGATGTGATATGACTGGAGCTGACAGAACCAATCAGCTTCTATCTTCAGCTTGTTCACGTAAGCTTTGGAAATGAAAGCTGGAAGCTGATTGGTTTCTATGCACAACTGCTCCAGTTTTAGGATCATCAGCATCCTGTACATCTGCCCTGGCTGCAGCCTGTCATTCATTGGGAGTGTGCACCGAAGCAGCCATGTATTGGGGGGCCAGTGCACGGGTCCCCCCCAATCACTCACCTCCTGAAGTCAAAGGGCATGGTGGACCGCCTCCCACCGACACTCAGCTCTGATTTAAAGGGGCCGCCGCTGGAGCTCAGTCAGCTTGTGTCAGAGTTGTTCTTCAAGCCTGCCGGCTAGACACAAAGGAACTGGCGTCAGCAGAGCTGGCCGAGCGGCCTGTGATTGGTGGAGGTGTGAGGAGGAGAGGACACATCCGGCCCCGGTTTAAAGGGACTCAGCCGGAGCCACGTGGGGTGATGGGAGAAGTTCCTGGTAGTCGGGCTGGATGATCACACTGCTCTGATTGTGTTGTGTACACGGTGCTGGGATGGCTGCCAGGGAGCTCAGATCCCCTCACCTTACACGTGTTCGCATGGCATTGCCTCTGTTCAGGATCAAGCTGCTTCACTACAATGAACAGAAGAAGCTGGCAGCCTGCATCCACACACTGACATCTGTATAGTTCCCAGCAAGCTCAGTCACTATGGGGTTAATGTACTACAACTGGACAGTGCAAAACCTGGTGTAACTGTGCATAGAACCAATCATCTTCAACTTCAGCTTGTTCAGTTGAAAACCTGGAAGCTGATTGGTTATGCAGGCCATAGACAGGTCGAACATTGGCCGATTTAAAAAAACCAAAAAGTAGGTTGTTCGTTCGGTCGACGTTACCACCAACGGTAAAAAAGAAAATCGGCCGACAAAATCATAAAGTTCACCCCATAACTTCTGTCCCTTGCAGGTCACAGCTCATGCGCGGATTTTTTATCGGTAAAATGATCGGCCGATTTGCCCATCATTGCTGGGAAAATCAGCTGCAAATTTTCCAACATGACCAATAAAAAACTGGGCAAATAACCTGAAAAATGGCCAACCAATTAACCCACTAATAGTGTGAAAATCGGCCGATTTTTTTTTTTGGCCGAAAAATCTGCCGATTTTCTTTTTCGGCCGATTTGCCCATCATTGCCGGGAAAATCGGCTGCGAATTTTCCAACATGATCAATAAAAAAACTGGGCAAATAACCCAAAAAACGGCCGACCAATTAACCCACTAATAGTGTGAAAATCGGCCAATTTTGTTTTTCAGCTGAAAAATCAGCCAATTTTTTTTTTACGGCCGAAAAATCGGCCAATTTTCGACCCGTCTGTGGCCAGCATTACTACAAAGAGCTGCGCCAGTACAGTTCTGTGCAGAAAAGAATGCAGTATGTTCTACTTTACTTCTGCAACCAGAACACACTGGAACCGCAAGCAATGATGTGAACTATGACATTGACAACCATATAACCTGCTTTCTGTGCGTTTTGAATGCAGGAAAAAAAGCGACTGAAACGCATGTAGTGTGAACTGACACTTAGACAAAATTAATAAATGCACATTTTTTCAGCTTAAGGTAAAAACCTGGAAGCTGATTGGTTACTACAAAGAGCTGCAACGGATTTTGCATTCTCTAATTTTAGTAAATCAGCCTTCTATAATGGATCCCTTTTTTTTTATATAATTAGTCTTTAAAATTCAGCATATGTGTCTACTGGGGCAAATAAATATTGCCGTAGAATCCGTTATTTGTTGCTGCCCCCTAGATTTGCTGATCATGCGTTTTTCTGTTTGCGTAGTAAATATTGATCTTTACGCTTCCCAGATTTGTTCTACAAATAGTGTGTGTCTCTTGTAAGCAGAGAAGCCTGCTAGGTTCACTGAGAAGCTTTCAGCTATGGGAATATGATGTGTGTACCTTTTGTTAGGCTAAGTTCACACCTATGCAGTTTGCATTTGATCTGTTTTTGCATTGCATTTTGTGTTTTGCACCTGTGTTTTTGATGCATTTTGCGGGGGGGTTCTTGTTGTTAAGCAGATTTAAAACGCAGAAAAAACACACTACATGCTTTTCTGCAGCATTCCCATTGAAGTCTGCAGAACCAAAAACGCAACTTTTTTGCATTCAAAAAAGTCCAAAACCTCTCCAAAAACCAGGTGAAAATGCTGAGATGTGAACGTGTCCCATAGGAAATCATGTTAAATGGACTGTAGTACATTTCTGCAAAACGCTGCGGAAAACGCTTCGGTGTGAACCTAGGTTAAAGGGAAAGAGTGTTGCTAATCAGCCTTAACCCTAGGTTCACATCTGTGTGGGAGGTGCAGCTGCAGATCTGCATGAAACTCCATGCAGCCGCACCACCCGCACAGAGAAATGCGGACCCGCAGGTGAGTTCTAATGGCACGCTGCCCACACTGGAAAACGCAACCGTACTGGGAACCGAGGTTCCCATGCGGGCTGCGTTTTACAAAGACGTGCAGGGACTTGGGCTCTCTTGCCTGTGCAAAACGTGGCCCGCATGGCCGCATATATGTGAACCGGGGGTAAAGGATAAGTTCACCTTTTAGGGCCAGTTCAAACTATACAAACAGTCCAGATGCATGCGTGTTTTTGGCACATTCCGGTGTGTTTTTGACACGTTCCAGTGGTTTTTTTTTATGCATTCCAGTTCATGAAACCAGTAAACCCAAAACAGGTGTGTGTTTTTTAAGGGCAGGACAGCTGTCAGCAACACATCCAATATCATCACACTGATTGGAGTCAAGGTTGCCTCACTCCTGGCTCCAATTAGCTCTGGGAGAAGTCATTAAGCTAGGGCCTCACATACTTTTTCCTCCCTGCACTGTGAATGTTTACATGTTATGTGCAATTAAACCATGGCAACATCTAATGTTTGTGTAGTATTATGTTCAGCAGACTGTGTTCTTCTATTGTTGTGACTTAGATGACGTTCAGAGCACATTTTATGCCCAATTCATGCAAAACTCCACATAATCCCAAGGGGTTCACATACTTTTTCTTGCAACTGTAGCAGCCCATTCATTTGAATGGGCTGCTGTGTCGTGTCCTGCGCAAAAAAAAAAAGGTGCATGCACCTTTTCAAACTTGCATCTGCAGTGAAACCGCATGGTACTTTTGACCATACGATTTCCCTGCAGTTCCACAACCAACCTGCTGCAAGTGGGCTAGTGTGAATCCAGGGTTATTCAGTGATATTCAGTGATAATACGATACACTTTCCCTGTACTAATGACACTGTCTTGGAAGGGGTTAACATCTCAGGCAATTAAGGGGTTAACTGTGTGCCTAGCAAGTGTTTATTTGTGTAATGTGTGCTGTTTTTTACTAAAAATCTCTGTTTCTTCTCTCTGCTTTGGCAAGATCAAAAGCACTCTCTGAGGACCTCACAAAGAAAAAAAATATGGATGCCTGCCCCCCCCCCCCCCGGGTGTGCTCTCATTTTCTACAGCATAAGCTGATCAGTGGGTCCTGGCCAATGATTTATGGCCACGACCTGTCATTAGTACAGTGACAACGTATTGTATTAGCACTGATAATTGTATTGGTGTCAATACCAGTCAGTTCCAACAAAGTGTCAGTGTCAGATTGCCTGCCGCACAGACCCACTAAAAGTCACTGATCACCACCATTCTTAGTATAAAAAAACATCAATTAACATTCCAGTATATATACCATTGTAGATGCTATAACTTTTACACAAGCCAATTAATATACATTTGTTGGGATGATTTTTTTTTTTCCAAAGACATGTAGAAGAATACATATTGTCCTAAATTAATTTTTTTATTTTTTATTGGATATGTTTTATAACAGAAAATATAAAAAAATGTTTTTTTCTAAGTTTGTGGTCTTTTTCACTTTGCGAAGATCCCCACACGTTTACATCCTTGAATTCTATGACACGTATGTCCTGCGATCAGGCACTTCTGTGTCACACAGTTCACAGAGCCTGCCTTCTGAACTACAGAGATGCTGAGAGGAGGATTTTCAGGAGGCGGAGTCAGTACAGTAATCGCAGCTTGCAGGCAGCAAGGTACCATGGGATATGTAGTCCTTAGACATGGAAAGTAAACAGGAGAGAAGATACTGCAAAGTATACAGGGAATCCAGGAAGTTGTAGAAAGAGATGGTCAGCAGGCAGGCAGCGCTCACATCATGAAAAATTTTCAAGAGAGCCTGTATTTGATCTTCAACTATAACTATTGTTTGTATTGTTATTACAATACTATATTAGAAAATTAAAATGAAATCAACCACTTCAATACTGGGCACTTTCCCTCTCCTCATGCCCAGGCCAATTTTCCGCTTTCAGCATTGTCACACTTTGACTATTGCGCACTTATGCCAAACTGTACCCATATGACATTTTTTGAGACAGTTTTCTTTCAGTGGTATTTAATCACCACTGGGTTTTTATATTCCTCTAAACAAATGAAAAAAAGACCAAACATTTTGAAGAAAAAACTTTTTCTTTGTTATAAAATTTAGCAAATAAGTAATTTTTCTTCTGCACTGATATGCGCTCCTGAGGCTGCACTGATGGGCACTGATGAGGCTGCACTGATAGGCACTGATGAGGAGGCATAGACAGGCAGCACTGATCGGGATTTATAAGCTGCACTGATGGGCTCTAATAAGCTGCACTGATTGACACTGATGGGGCTGCACTGATCATCAGTGCTCTGTTTATCATTGTAAGCCCTCATGCACACTGGACGTTTTTACAGCGGCTGTTTTTGGCTTTTGGTGTTTTTTCCTACATCCAGTAAACCCCCCAGCATGTTATCCTATGTGTCCATGCACACAGACTGTAATCAACGTTTTTTGGCTGGAAAAAACCCCCAGAACTAGTGGGTTTTTAAAGGAGTTTTTTTTTAGCTGTAAAAATGGTCTAACGCTGAAAAACACGGTAAAACGTCGCAAACCAGTGTTTTTGGATGTTAAAATTTTTTTTTTCATAAATGCACAAATGCATAAAAATGCGGGAAAATGCTAATCACCGCTAAACGCAGCTGAAAAACTCACGTTTTTAACGTAACTTTAGACAGCTAACGTTACCAGCGTAATCAAAATGTCCAGTGTGTATGAGGGCTAAATGTGCCCTGTCAGGATTACCGGTTATTGGCTCTCCTTTCTTCACACAGTGACAGCGCATGAGGAAAGGAAATGCCAATAACCAGCAAGTTTGTTTATTTGGGATCAGCTGTGTGCATCACATGGTAAAGGGCCACTGTGATTGGCCCTTTACCTCGATCTGTGATCAGCTGTGTCCAAAGGATTGTGCCACAGAGTGCAGCATTCTGGGAGGATCAGGGGCGGACTGATAACTCATGGGGCCCCTGGGCAATAGGGGATCATGGGGCCCCTGTGTCCTTGCCCAAACTCAAAAAAGCCTATGAAAAAGGTACCAGGGGCATCTCATGGGGCCCCGTACTGACCCCGGGCCCTCGGGCAGTGCCTGAGTTTCCAAATGGTCAGTCCGCCCTTGGGGAGGATGTTCCTGGACGCCCTCCCAGTGCAAGAGAGCGCCATGATAATGAGGTGGTTAAATGCTTCTTAGCTGCTAGGATGACTTTCACACTCAAAGGAATTGCTGGCCCTAGAAAATGATATCTTGATTGTCTTCCAATCCAGCAACATACCGATAGATCGCTGGTTGTCAAGTGTTTAAAAACATCCCTTCCTCCTGCTCCTACCTATCCTGCATACCCTATCTAAAAATGATCTGTGTACTTACATCTTTTTAATCCAGCTCTGTCAGTGATCCTGCTGGTCAGGCTCCCCTGTGTCATTTCACTGACAATGGCTAGGTCATGGAAGCCTATGGGCGATGTCATGGCTTCCAAAATTCACAGCCCTTCACTTCCCTTTACACCCTTTCACATGTTCGGACTGGATCAGATTAAAAATAGGTAAGTACACTGATCTATATTTTTACATGGTATGTACTAAAGGTAAAAGGGGAGGGAACTTTTTTTAGGAATAGTTAATGGTAGGCTTTTTTTTTTTTTGATCAGTGAGTACCAGTACTGTTACTTTCGGTCAAGTACTCGCCAATACCGAGTACCAATACCTTGCAGTGTGATTGCGTTAATGAACGCAAATTGCACTTCAAAAAATAGCATGTGATTTGAACAGGAATGCGATTTGTGCCCAAATCGCATGTGGTTTCCTCACGACTCCAATGTGAACTCGGGCTTGTTATACAGGAGCAGTGCGGGAAACCTCTTTGCAGGCATCCTATGCTGAATGCCAGTGTTAAGAGAGGAGAGAGAGCAGCAGAGATTTGAAATTCCCCACTTCTTTCTTTTCTCTACTTGTACCGATGACAGTTCTGGCTAGATCGGGCTAGACGACATCTGATTGGCTATTTTTTTGGGAGATTTATAACCTCTGTCATGTATTTTTTTTTTCTTTTGCACCATCTGTGTCTCACTGGGGGATTTCCCTTCACTCCCTGTCCCATATCCAAAATAGGATGTGAAGGAATCCCTGGCTGTCTCCAGGGTTACCAGAACTAGTGTCCCCCTGAAAGCTTTCCCCTATATTACTGTTCTGGGGACAAAATTTGGGATTTTCTTTTACATTACTTATTTCTCAAACAGGGGCACAGACAGTAATAAAAATCTGACAAATATCTCTAGTCCTTTCCAGTCTGTCCAAAGCTAAAAAAAGATTTTGCCTTTATTACACTCTACAAGTACTGTCTGTCATCAATAGTATAGCAGCTTTACTCATAGTTCAAATCTAATTTAGGAGCTAAACCATGTACCATATTCAGAAAACATGTTCAGCTTCAAATATTCACATAAAACGTTATGCATTGCACGTATGGCCTTAGGATTTTATTTCTACGATGAGACATCAGTATTCTTTATATCTATTTCTACATCTATGGCTCTGATTAGATGGCTGTGGCTTTTCTTATCAGTCTGTTTTTTTTTTTTTTAAACTATTTTCAGCTTTCCTGCCTATTTTAACCAATAAACATCAAAATCATTGCATAGTTAAAGTAAGGTTGATTTGTCTTTATTCTTTTTTCTAACAAAATCTAGTGCTCTCTGCACAAAATGACCTAGTTGTTCCAACGATCACTTCCTTTGTGGAACTTTTTTTTAACCTTGTAAATTCTTGAAGGAAATTTTGTGTTTTGTTTTTTTTAAGATTCAAGATATACATATAAAAGATTTTATATTCATTCTTATAAATTACTCGTATATTTTGTAATTATATTGTACAAACTATATTTGCCTAATTCATAAGCAAGCTGTGCTTTATGCTGTTAAAGTATGCGCAATGTTTTTCCTTTATGTGACAATAAACTCCTCCCCTTCTGCCTCCACCAAATTCATTTTATGTTCTGCAGGGGTGTCAAACGGGCGGCCCTCCAGCTGTTGGAAAACTACAAGTTCCATCATGCCTCTGCCTTTGGGAGTCATGCTTGTAACTGTCAATCTTGCAATGCCTCATGGGACTTGTAGTTTGGCAACAGCTGGAGGGCTGCCAGTTTGACACCCATGGGTTAGAGGGTGGCACCATTCATTCTCCTTGGTCCCACTATATGTAAGAACGTAGCCACCCTCTCTTTCTCACTCCTAAGCTATGAGGGTTGTAGTGTGCATAAAGCTGTAAGTCATGTGCACAGCTCTTTCCAAACAAACAGAAATGAGCAGTTTGAGAGCCCCATTAGGGCCATTAAGTAGTGGATGTGTATGGCTTATTTTTGGAGAAAAAGGATGTTGTTTAGTGTCACTTTAACTGTTTTCTTGAAACAGAAAATCTGTCAGTCTGGTGAACATGATTGTAAAAAAATAAGACTGTATCAGTATTATAATGTTACAAAACATTAATAAAATGAGTATCACATATGAATAAAAAAAAATTGAAACATTTCATAGACAAACTAAAACTTCTCCAGCAGATAGAATTTTTTTAAAAAAAGGCTGTTTACAGAGCTCAGTCGCTCAAGCTAGGATTTTCACACAAGTGATTAATCCCCCTCTCTTCTGATGGATTTGAGGTTATAATCAGAGAAAGCATGCCTGAAAGAAGAGACTACTGTTGTGCTATCACTCTAGAAAACACACAGTTTGCTGGGACTTCAGTGTCATGAATGAATTGTTTGTCAAACATAGATTTTTATATATATGTATATATATATATATATATATATATGTTGAAAAAAATAATAAAATGGAGCCAGAACTATTCTCTTTTCCTTTATAGGCTACATGCACATTGTTGATGCTAAATAGACCTGGGCAGTGCTCTCAGTGGTACTTCCATTCAGGGCAGTATATGCCCGGGGACGAATACCAAGCATTCGTCTCTGGGTGCATACTGCTTTACACAGAAGTACTGCTGAGTGCACCGTCCAGCCATAGCAACTGTCAGTGTCTCATAGAATTTGACAGGCTGTTGACAGCGGGGCTGGTTGGTGCATCTGTGCCCTCTGTCTATGACTAAATGCTAGAGCCCCATGCACCAGGGCTAAATGTCCAGTGTACACAGGGCCTTAAAGTGATTCTAAAGGTTGTAATATTTTTTTTTAATAACAAACATACTTATCTGCTCTTTGGAATGGTTTTGCACAGGGCAGCCCCAATCCTCCACTGGCGGTCCTTGCTCCTCACCCCTGCCGAGTGCCCCCAATAGCAAGTCACTTGCTGTGGGGGCACTCAAGCAGGCTAGCTCCCAAGCTGCACTCCTGTGAATGGGCTTTGTCCATTCACACACAGAGTATGGCTCAGCCACGCTCTCTCCTCATTGGCTCACTGGCTGTGATTGACAGCAGCAGAATCCAATGTATCCCGCTTCTGTGAGAGCCAATGAGGAGAGAGAGACCCGGGAGAGCCATGGCTCCTTTGCACATCGCTGGATCGAGATGGGGCTCAGATAACTATAAGGGTGGAGGGCTGAGGAGGGAGCTGCACCCAGAATGTTTTTTACCTAGATGCATAGAATGCATTAAGATAAAAAAAAATTCTGCTTTTAGAACCACGATATTGGGTCATTACATTTATATAGTTACATAGTTAGTCTGGCTGAAAAAAGACAAAAGTCCATCCAGTTCAACCATTAAAAGTAAAAAAAAATAGTTATAATCCTATACTCACAGTTGATCTAGACGAAGGAAAAAACTCAGCAAAGCATGATCCAATTTGCTCCTGCAGGGAAATAAATTCCTTCCTGATCCCCTGAGAGGCAATCAGATATTCCCTGGATCAACTTTACCTATAAATGTTAGTAACCAGTTATATTCTGTGTATCCAAGAATGAATCCAGGCCTTTTTAAAAGCAATCCACTGAGCTGGCCAGAACCAACTCTTGAGGAAGTCTATTCCACATTTTCACAGCTCACACTGTGAAGAAACCTTTCAGTATTTGGAGATTACATTTCTTTTCCCCCAGACGTAAAGAGTGCCCCATTGTCCCCTGTGATGACCTCAGGGTGAATAGCTCTACACCGAGTTCACTATATGAACCACTGATGTATTTATACATGTTGATCATATCCCCCCTTAATCTCCTCTTCTCAAGAGAGAATAAATTCAGTTCCTCTAATCTTTCCTCATAGCTGAGCTCCTCCATACCTCTTATCAGTTTGGTTGCCCTTCTCTGTACTTTCTCCAGTTCCCCAATGTTCTTTTTGTGAATTGGTGCCCAAAACTGAACTGCATATTCCAGATGAGGTGTTACTAATGATTTGTACAGGGGTAAAATGATATCTCTCTCTGGAGTCTATACCTCTTTTGATACAAGAGAGGATTTTGCTCGCTTTAGAAACCGCAGCTTGGCATTGCATGCCATTATTAAGCTTGTGATCTACCAGAACTCCCAGATCCTTCTCCACCATTGATTCCACCAGTTGTACCCCCCTAGTATGTATGATGCATGCATATTCTTAGCCCCCAAGTGCATCACCTTACATTTATCAACATTAAACCTCATTTGCCACATAGTTGCCCAATTAAACAGTACATTGAGGTCAGCTTGTAAATTGGAGACATCCTGTAAGGACGTTATTCCACTGCACAGCTTGGTGTCATCTGCAAAGACTGAAATGGGATTTTTAATCCCAGACCCTATATTGTTTATAAATATATTAAAAAGTTTATTTATTTCAGGTACTTATATAGTGCTTTCAATTTACGCAGCGCTTTACATATATATTGTACATTCATACCCTAACCCTCAAGGGGTGTGCAATCTAAGGTCCCTTCTAAGGTCCCTTACATTCATACTTACACGGGCCAATTTAGGCAGGAGCCAATTAACCTACCAGCATGTCTTTGGACATGGCAGCCATACCCTAACATTTTCCTCAATAGGAATATGGAGCATTGCTGTCCTGTTTATTCCCAATTATGAACAATTGGGTTTCGTGAAGACACTGTGGGGTTTATTTACTAACTCTGGAGAGTGCAAAATCTGGCTCACTTCTGCATAGAAACCAGTTGGCTTCTAAGCTCAACTTATTTAACCTCTTCACGCCGGTGCCTCCCGGCCCTTTAAGGTGTTTCAGACGGGGTTTTAGGGTCATGTGACCGCTGTGATTCGCTGTCACGGCGGTCACATGAGAGGAAAATGTCCCAATCACAAGGGGAGATCGGGACCTTTCTGTGAGACTCTGACATATGTGCTGGGAGCGTGCAGGGCACGCGCCTTCAGCACATATGTGTTTTCAAATGATACGCAAATATGCGTCAAGGTGCAGCCACCGAGAGGTTGCATATTTGCGTACGGTCGGAGACAAGGAGTTAATAAAGCTTTGGCAATAAAACCTGGAAGCCGATTGGTTTTTATGTAGAAGTGAGCCTGATTTTGGATTCTTCAGCTTAGCAAATAAACCCCTATGTGTCATACAAACATCTCTTCTTCATGCTCTGAACCAATCTACTTGGAAGTTGCAGAAAAGAGATGATCTAATTATACCAAATAATTACACCTAGTAATCAGCTTTTTATAAAGAATTTTCAGACTATAAAACACATTCTTAGCTCATAATTATGTCACTGGCTCTATGCTCTACAAATGACTCTTCATTCCCACCATATGCCTGACGTGATTGTCATCCAAAGACCTATTTTAGACTGAAATCCTCTGAGCTTGCATTGTAAACATATCTGCTTGCAGTGAAAGATATAACTCACAGTGACACAAAAGGCATATTGGCAAGTTGGAGAAGTTAGATAAACATTTGCACAGGATGTAACACAAAACACTGTTTCCTCCTCCAATCTGAGGCGCCAAATGGAAAGGTTGCATATAGATGCCAATTTTACTGATGTCTGGCTTCACACCAGCAGCACAAAAGTGGCAGGACATGTCCCTCTTTTATCTGCTGTGTGCTGACAGTTTCTTCCTATGGGAAAGTGCAAGAGGGGAGTAAATGTTAGAAGTATGAGGTTTCTGAGCACAGCAAACTGTTCATCCAAACTAGAAGGATATTGTCCTGTTGTCAAGGCACAGCATACAGAGCATAGCTTTTCCTTGGGCTCCCTAGGTTCAGAGTCATTATCTGGCTTAAACTCTTAAGCAGGACATAGACGTGAGGAACAATCGGCGTTTTTTTTTTTTTAAAGTCGTAAATCGGTCGTTTAGACGGCCGATGTTGCCACTAATTTAAAAAAAAAGTCGGCGGGTTTTAGTCCCGTCTACGGCCGTCAATTAATATAATAGGGGTGTCCCTGCATAGAGACCCGCTTTTATATTTGACAGAAGAAATAGATTATGCAGAAGAAGAAGAGAAACAACATTGTATCTATTTGTACTTGAATAGAAACATCTGTATCCAAAATGCATACAAATAGATACAATGTTGCAACTTTTTTTCTTCTCCGTCTTCTTCTGCAAAATCTATTTCATCTTCTCCTCTTCTCTTCTATTCTTCTTCTTGATATTCTATTTCTTCTCCTGCAAAATCTATATCTTCTTTTTCTTCATAGTCAATTTATTGTCAAATCGGTCAGAAGAACGGCCGATTTGACCATAAATTACCGCGATCTAACAAATCGTCCCAGGATTTTCCACCTTGGACGATTTTCAAAATCTCTTAAAATTAAGAAAAAGAGCCAACATTTTCCCCCACTAACGGTACGCATATCGGCCGATTTTTTTATCGGCCGATAATTCGGCAAGAAAATCGGAAATCTATGGCCGCCTTTAGATTGTAAGCTCCCAGGATCAGGCCCTCCTAACCTTCTTGTATTGAACTGTATTGTTGCTGTATTGTCTCCCTTTATTTTGTAAAGCGCTGAGCAAATGTTTGGCACTATATAAATCCTGTATAATAATAATAAGTCCAACTCCATCAAAAACTTATTTTTTTTTAAGTATTGATTATGCTTAGACCTCCTTTACATGGGCAAATATGTGCATGCAGCGGATTTGAGTGGCAAGCGAATTCTTGCGGCTGGGTCCATAAGTGTATGCAAATCGCTGTGGCCACTTTACAAGGCTGTTTACATTTACCTGTAAAACCAACTTTTACCTGTGTTTAGGGATGGATTTTCAACCCTGGATGCATCTGCGCAGGGCTGTCCTTCCATCCCAAACCGCTGGTTGCGAACAGCGACTGCTCCTCTCAGCCTGTCATTGCTTTGTCAGAAGGAGGCTCTGCTCTCTCTCCTCAGGCTGGGCAAATAGCAATGGATAGCAGTCACATGACCACCTTACAAACAATATTGCAAAAGCAATTTTTTAACTCTTTAAATATAATTTAATGGACATGGATGGCATGTAAACTTTTATATTGCATTATGGTGTGGTGCACTTAAAGAAGACAGAAAAAAAAATGTGGTCTGGGGAGCCCACACGCATAAGCAAAACTAAGGTGCCACCAAAACTGTCAGATGAGGTGTTTCCAAAAACACATGTAATGCAAGCCAAAAGAAGAAATTAGGTATACACACCCGTATGGCTGCTACCCATAGAAAATGTATTGAAAATGACGTAAATATAATAAAAGCATCACAGGTCGGTGACCCAAAAACCACCCCGCCCTCTAAACCAGCCATTCTCAACCAGGGTGTCTTGAGGTTTCTTCTGGGGTGCCTTGACAAATTGTCTAAAAATTGTCCAAAACTTGTATACAATCCAACGGGTGGAACAAGGCTGCCTTTTAGTTACACAAAGCCACAGGTTTTCATTGTGCACCACTATGACCTTCTAGCTGCCCTGCATCCAGACAACCAATGACCTCATCAATTGATAAGCAGGATGTTGATTACCTGCACAGCATCCTAGTTTGACCCCCTCCCCTGCCCCTCTCCCTCATTGCTGGGGTCACAATAGCTCAGTGATGGAGAAAAACTGAGGAAGAGGAGAAACACTGGAATACTAGTCAGTACCAGTGCAAAAGTGTATTTGCTTTGGAAGAATAAATCACTTCTAATGTTGGGTGTCCTACATGTGTGGATATTGCTATGTTATATAAAACTATTAGAATAGTTTTTTACATTTTATAATGGGGTGCTCTCTTAAAATTGTGGACAGACTAGAGGCACCCCATATTGAAATGGGTTGCCTCAAGACTGTCCATAATTTTAAAGGGTGCCTCAGGACTGTCCATAGTTTCAAAGGGTGCCTTGACTAAAAAAAGGTTGAGAAAGACTGCTCTAAACCACCCAGATCCCCCCCAGGAAAAACACCACCCCCGACCTAAACCAAGAAGACCCCCCCCCAAACTACCTATGACCTATCCCCAGAACAGATTCAACCCGACCTCCTCTGGAAAGGGAACACCTACCACAAATCCCTCTGAACCCGGGAAGAGCTGAGGGACCCACCCACACCTGAATATCCTCCCTGATGGTAATCTCCCCTAATACCACATGAGCTCAGCCCAAAAAGTGAAGACCAATCCTAATCGTCCTCAACAGGACCAGTTCAAAGGTAAAGGTGTCAGATGAACCCTAACGCATGGACAACCTAAATGAAAGCCCACTATGGTCCATAGGGTGTACAGCACAATCCTGAACAGTAAAATGACAGTCCTATGACATGAAATGAGAAATACATGTAAGATCACTGTATAGCTGGATACGTTGCAGCCAAAGATCCCAGATGGATGGATGGATAGGCTATAGTAGACAATGGATATGCTTTGAAGAAGTCCCAGAAGTGGGCAGGATGAACCACGTTAGTGTGGTGTCATGGTCTACCCCCCCTCCTCCCCAAACCGCATGGTTGCTCAGCAGGCCCTGCATGGAGCTTGTCATCTATGACTGGACCTAGAGTATCACCTCATGGCAAGCAGTATGTGACTGCCTCAGGATCTCTCTCTCTATATGGATAGCTGGCTGCTGGAATACAGCAGTGATTGACTGGCTGGATATCGGATCATGGACTGTGCACAGAGAGTAGCGGTGACCCTATGTAGTTCTCTAGGTCATATCAGCTGCATTTACCATCCATGCAGGCTGGACTGGAGACACATTTGGAGGTTGCTGTTCAGGTACCTACACCGGTTTACTAGCTGCACACAGCCCCGCTTGCTCTACCATGATTTTGTAAAGCGCTGAGCAAACTGTTGGTGCTATATAAATTTTGTATAATAATAATAATACCATGCATACTTAGTCAAGCCACTATCAGGGATAGCACTGCTGGATATTAGCTCCTTCACTGACATACTATGGATTGCCATATCTCTGCTGTCACATTACTAGCTTGGAATAATTCACATCAGCAGTGTTTGGGATTAATTGACAACACATTCCGCACTGTCATTTGCATATATATGTTGTCTACTATAACCTATCCATCGATCCATCTGGGACCATTGGCTGCAGCGCATCCAGCTATACAGTGATCTCACATGTATTTCTCATGGACTGTCTTTATACTATTCAGGACTGTGCTGTATGCTCTATGGACTATAGTGGGCTTTCATTTAGGTTGTCCATGGCTTAGGGTCCATCTGACACCTTTACTTTTGAACTGGTCCTGTTGAGGACCATAGTGGTCTTCACTTTTTGAGTTGAGCTCCTGTGGTATTAGGGAAGAGTATCATCAGGTGGGATAATAAGGTGTGGGTAGGTCCCTCAGATTTTCCTGGGTTCAGGGGTGTTTGTAGTGGGTGTTCCCCACACCTGTTCCGGTGGTGGGTCATAGGTAGGGGGGAGGTCTTCTTGGTTTAGGTTGGGGCTGGTGGTTTTTCTAGGGGGATCAGAGGGCGGGGGGTTTTCAGATCACCATTATTTCAAATTTTTAGGGACACTTTAATGACTGGCATAGCACCACTGGATTGGCGTAAGGCCAGTGTGGTGCCAATATTTAAAAAGGGGTCAAAATCTATACCAAGTAATTATAGACCTGTTAGTTTATCTTCTATAGTTGAGAGTTTAATAAAAGACCACATAGATGAGTTCTTGCTGGAAAAAAATATTTTAAGCAACAGACAACATGAATTCATGAAAGACAGAAGTTGTCATACAAATCTGATTTTATGAGGAGGTGAGCAAAACCTTGGACAGAGGGGTGGCTGTGGACGTGGTATACTTGGATTTTGCATTTCCCCACACACGGCTAATGTGTAAGGTAAAGTCTACAGGCTTGGAAAAATCTGTTCGTAAATGGATAGAAAACTGGCTAAAAGATCGTATTCAGAGAGTAGTCAGTAGTACTCTGAATGGTCTAGGGTTGTCAGTGGTGTACCCCAAGGTTCAGTGTTGGGACCTTTACTTTTTAATATATTTATAAACGATATAGGGTCTGGGATTAAAAATCCCATTTTAGTCTTTGCAGATGACACCAAGTTGTGCAGAGGAATAACGTCCTTACAGGATGTCTCCAACTTTCAAGCCAACCTCAATGCACTATTTAACCACTTGCCTACCGGGCACTTATGCCCCCTTCGTGCCCAGGCCAATTTTCAGCTTTCAGAGCTGTCGTATTTTGAATGACAATTGCACATTCATACAACATTGTACCCATATGAAATTTTTATAATTGTTTTTCACACAAATAGAGCTTTATTTTGGTGGTATTTACTCATCGCTCAGTGTTTTATTTTTTGCACTATAAACAAAAAAAGAGCAAAAAATTAAAAAAAAGTTTTCTTTGTTTCTATTATAACATTTTGCAAACAGGTAATTTTTCTCCTTCACTGATGTGCGTTGATGAGGCTGCACTGATGGGCACTGATAGGCGGCACTGATGAGGTGGCATGGATAGGCGGCACTGATAGGCAGCACTGATAGGCGGCACTGAGGAGGTGGTACTGATGATGGGAACTGATAGTCGGCACTGATGGGCACTGACTGACGGCACTGCTGGGTGGCACTGATGAATGGCACTTCTGGGCACTGGTGGGTGGCACTGGTGGGCACTTCTGGGCACTTGTGGGCAACACTGGTGGGTGGCACTTCTGGGCACCGATCATGTTTAGTTCCGATCCCTCCTGACAGCATGAGTAAAGTGTAGCCGATAACCGGCAATTGCATTTCCCAGTGATCAGTGTGTCATTGGACATGGCTGATCACGTGATAAAATGCAGCTGTGATTGGCCTTTTACCACATCATGTGATCAGCTGTGTCCATATCACACAGAGATCACGGAGATTGCAGGGTGCATGCCCCTGGGGGCACATAGGAGAGCGCGTTCTGGGAGGACATCATATGACGCCCTCCCAGAACTGGTCGGCCGCAGTGAAGCCGTCATTCGGCTATCTGCGGTCGGCAAGTAGTTAATTGAGCAACTATGTGGCAAATGAGGTTTAATGTTGATAAATGTAAGGTTATGCACTTGGGGGCTAAGAATATGCAAGCATCATACATACTAGGGGGAGTACAACTGGGGGAATCAATGGTGGAGAAGGATCTGGGAGTTCTGGTAGATCACAAGTTTAATAATGGCATGCAATGCCAAGTTGCGGTTTCTAAAGCGAGCAAAATCCTCTCTTGTATTGAAAGAGGTATAGACTCCAGAGAGAGAGATATCATATTACCCCTGTACAAATCATTAGTAATACCTCACCTGGAATATGCAGTTCAGTTTTGGGCACCAATTCACAAAAAAAACATTGGGGAACTGGAGAAAGTACAGAGAAGGGCAACCAAACTGATAAGAGGCATGGAGGAGATCAGCTACGAGTAAAGATTAGAGGAACTGAATTTATTCTCTCTTGAGAAGAGGAGATTAAGGGGGGATATGATCAACATGTATAAATACATCAGTGGTTCATATAGAGAACTTGGTGTAGAGTTATTCACCCTGAGGTCATCACAGAGGACAAGGGGGCACTCTTTACGTCTGGAGGAAAAGAAATGTAATCTCCAAATACGAAAAGGTTTCTTCACAGTGAGAGCTGTGAAAATGTGGAATAGACGCCCTCAAGAGTTGGTTCTGGCCAGCTCAGTGGATTGCTTTAAAAAGGCCTGGATTCTTTCCTAGATACACAGAATATAACTGGATACTCACATTCATAGGTAAAGTTGATCCAGGGAATATCCAATTGCCTCTTGGGGGATCAGAAAGGATTTTTTTTCCCTGCAGGAGCAAATTGGATCATGCTTTGCTGGGTATTATTCCTCCCACTGACACCAATAATGGGACTCTATTCCTCCCACTGACAACAACAATGGGGTATTATTCCTCCTACTGACACTAATGATGGGGCACTATTCCTCCCAATGACACCAGTGATGGGGCACTATTCCCGCCACTGACACCAGCGATAGGATATTATTCCTCCCACTGACAATAATGATGGGGCACTATTCCTCCCACTGGCAGCAATGATGGGGCACTAGTCTTCCCACTGACATCAATGATGAGACACTATTCCTTCCATTGATACCAATGATGGGGCACTATTGCTCCCACTGACACCAATGATGAGCCACTATTCCTCCCACTGACATCAATGATGAGACACTATTCCTTCCATTGATACCAATGATGGGGCACTATTGCTCCTACTGACACCAATGATGAGACACTATTCCTTCCATTGATACCAATGATGGGGCGCTATTGCTCCTACTGACACCAATGATGGGGCACTATTCATCCCATTGATACTAACAATGGGATACTATTCCTCCAATACCAATGATGGGGTATTGTTCACTCCCATTGATGTGCATCCACTGGCCCCCTGAAGCTTGAAGAACGGTAAAGTGGCCCTTTCTTTATAAAGTTTGGAGACCCCTGCTCTAGATGCCTTATTTGGTTTTCTTTCCTCTACAGAAATGTTCTGACCTGTTGATGTAACAGGTTTGTGTATTATCAGTGTTTGTCCCCTACTAATCAGTAAACTTGTGTTAGACTCTGTTCTTTAAAGCTGAACTTCACATTTAGGCTGCATGTACACTGGAATGTTTTTCTACTGGTAGCAGAAAAATGCTAACCGCAGCAAAAACGCGTGTAAACTCTGTACCGCATTTAGCCACATTTGCCTGCGTTTAGCGCTTGGAAATTTATTTACTTCATTGACCAGAGTACTTGCCATTGAAACAAACATTTAACTCCCCCTAAACTCTGCTGCTGCATGGACACATAGGCTTTTTATTGAGTTGTGTTCAGGGTCTTTGGTCACTGTACTGATGTCACTGGGGATGTCAGTGACACCAAGTCAGTTCCCCCCCAGTGTCAGAATGCCCACCGCAGTCCCGCTATATGTCGCTGATCGCCGCCATTACTAGTAAAAAAAAAAAAAAATTATATTATCTATACCGCCATTTTTAAACAGTTTAACTTTCACGTAAACCAATTAATTTACACGTGTTGGGATTTTTTTTTTAGCAAGGACATGTAGCAGAATACATTTTGGCCTAAATTTATGATAAAATTTGATTTTTAATTTTTTTTACTGGACATGATTTATAGCAAAAAGTCAATAAGATAGTTTTTTTCTCAAAATTGTAGGGCTTTTTTTTATAGCGCAAAAAATAAAAAATGCACAGGCGATCAAGTACCAACGAAAGAAAGCTCAATTCATTTGAAAAACAGGACGTAAATTTCATTTGGGTGCAGCATTGCATGACCGTGCAATTGTCAGTTCAATTAATGCAGCTCAGTAACGCAAAAAAAAAAATGGCCTGGTTAGGAAGATGGGGGGGGGGGGGGGGGTAAATCCTCATGAGGGCAAGTGGTTAAAGTACAAATTCACAAAAAGTGAAAGAGAAATTCTGACAGGAGCAAAGAGATGATCCCATAAGTCAGTTGCTTTTCCTTCACTGTCCAAACACAAGCTTTAATTAGGGAGGGTGACTTAGCTGTGTTGCTTTAATTACCATCATGCTAATATCCAAACTGAAATAAACCTGTTACCTATAAAGAGACAGTAAAGCTGGCCACGGATGAATTTAATTCGGTTTAGCAGGGACCAGTCAAGTTTTGATCCAAGTGTGATGCTCCTGCTTGACATAAGTTGATCTAGCTTGATGGAAAATTGTTCTCACTCATTGGCTGTAGCCTATGTGCTTCAACCACTGATCAGTGTAATCTGACAGTGTGGTATCAAAAACAATGGGGTTGATTTACTAACGGCAGCACAGTGGCTAAATGGTTAGCACTTCCGCCTGGCAGTACTAGGGTCGTTGGTTCGAATCCCAGCCATGGCACCACCTGCCTGGAGTTTGCATGTTCTCCCTGTGCCTGTGTGGGTTTTCCTCCAGGTATTCCGGTTTCCTCTCACACTCCAAAGACATGCTGGTAGGTTAATTGGATCCTGTCTAAATTGGCCCTAGTATGTGTATGCATGAATGTGAGTTAGGGACCTTAGATTGTATGCCCCTTGAGGGTTAGGGACTGATGTGAATGTACAATATATATGTAAAGTGCTGCGTTAATTGACGGTGCTATATAAGTACCTGAAATAAATAAAATAAAATAGACTGTGCACAGTTGTACAGTGCAATTGCTCCATAGCTTAGTAAATGCAGTAAAGTTTCACTTTGCAAATAATACCCAATCACCTGCAAGGAAAATAAAAGAACAGCATTTTTTCTTGCGCATGACTGGGTGATGGAAGTCAGCATTTACTAAGCTCTGGGGTAACTGCTCTTGCAGAGTTCAACTGTACTTTGCAAAGTGCATAGTCTATTTGCCCTTAGTAAATCAACCCAAATGTCTCAGCTGGGAGGATTCCTCTATCCACCTCACTTGTGTGGATGGAGGAATCTATTTTTTTTTCTTCATTAGCCTTCAGCTTGATCGAAAAAACTAAAAAAAAATAATAATAATAATCTATGGCCAGCATAACTACTAATCTCTCTCTCTGCCTGCTCCTTCTGCCTCTGCCTTGTTCTAATAACAGCTAACGTTTCTTAAAGTGGCAGTAAAGCCATTTTGTTATTTTTTACCTACAGGTAAGCTTATATTACAGTAAAATGAATATCTCCTAGAAGATATTCCATTTTTTTCTTTAGAGCTGACGCATGCGCCCTAAAGGAAGGAAATACCCGTACCGTTCCTTCAAAGCACTGTGCTGTGGGCTGAGACTCCCGTGTGCATGCGCGGGAGTGACATCATCGCGGCTCAGCCGGTCAGATGGCCGGAGCTCGTAAACCCAGAAGAAAGACCGGGTGAAGATGGAACCCTCTACAGTGGTGATAGCGCACCACTCTAGGGCTTTGTTTTAAGATAAGTTTTACATATGTGCAATGTATAGTAGCACATGCTTTTACCTTGCAGGGATTAGTTTTTTAAATGCCGTATACTACCGCTTTAAGAAAACAACATGTCATTCACCTAGTCCCCTGCTGCACTTAGTGGTTGCTCCCACCAACCCCGAAGGCTGGCCATACACTACAGGGGCGGACTGACCATTTGGAAACTCGGGCACTGCCCGAGGGCCCGGGGTCAGTAGGGGGCCCCATGAGATGCCCCTGGTACCTTTTTCATAGGCTTTTTTGAGTTTGGGCAAGGACACAGGGGCCCCATGATCCCCTATTGCCCAGGGGCCCCATGAGTTGTCAGTCCGCCCCTGATACACTATACAATGTTCTTACTCTTTTCTGTCCAGTTTCTGCCCAATCTCCTTCAGATTTACCTTCAGCTATGTAGTGCAAGGGCCAGCCTGAATGGATACAATTGAAAGTGTTGTTTAGGTTTGACCTCAAATTATATGGTGTTCGGTTAATCTAAAACAAAATTCTCAAGAAAATTGTTTAATGTATGGTCAACCTAAGGCTGGCCATACATTATACAATTTTCTGTTCAATTTCTGTCTAATTTCCTTTAGATTTACCTTTAACTATGTAGTGCAAGAGCCTGCCTAATTGGATACAATTGAAAGTGTTGTTTAGGTTTGACCTCATATTATATGGTTTTTGGTAAATCTAAAGCAAAATTCTCAAGAAAATTGTATAATGTATGGCCAGCCTAAGGCTGGCCATACATTATACAATTTTTGATATTTTTGGTTTAGATTGACCAAAAACCATATAATAGGAGGTAAAAACTAGCAACACTTTCAATTGTATCCAATTAAGTAGGCTCTTGCACTACATAGTTGAAGGTAAATCTAAAGGAAATTGGACAGAAAATTGTATAGTGTATGGCCAGCCTAAGGCTGGCCATACATTATACAATTTTCTTGAGATGTTTGCTTTAGATTTACCAAAAACCATATAATATGAGGTCAAACCTAAACAACACTTTCAATTGTATCCAATTAGGCCAGCCCTTGCACTACATAGCTGATGGTAAATCTAAAGGAAATTGGGCAGAAATTGGACAGAAAATTGTATAGTGTATGGCCAGCCTAAGTCACTACAGGATCCAGCAGTGGTGTAGGGGTTGGTGAAAGAAACCTTTTAGTTCTGTGGGGACTAGGAAGATCAGAACTGTTCATTTCGGAAGAATCTCCAGCTAGGAGCCACTGAATAGTGCAGAGAGAGCGAAGACTCTGCAGCAGTGGCTGAAAACACAGCTAATCATATTAAATTCTGAAAAGAATCATCTGTTTCTAGTGGTGAAAGCGAAAGCAGGCCGTGCAGAGATCAGTCAGTAGTTTGTGGAATTTTCCAATATAAGGCCATCTTTATTTATGAAACTGAAAGCACTAGCTGCTAGAGACCCTGACATGTGTATCAACAAATGTATAGCTTTGAATAAGAACTAGTTGTTACAAATGTATCAGCTGTTCTAGCAGTTGGTCCCCCGTGTGGCCTTTTATTGAACACTTCACAGAGAGCTATTCATCTTTTACTTTTGAATTGATTTCCACCAGAGAGCAAGGATCTCTCACCACTGGTGTCATGGTGGCCTTTGCATGAACTGCTGGATGGGCCATCAAACTGAAAATGACAGAGCGGGAATCTGGGAAAGAGGGAACTGCATGGTAAGGTTTAAAGAAACAGTACGGGTGAAATATAGAAAGTGTGATGGAGATGAAGTTATCAGCTTGCAAAATCTTACAAGTGTTTATCAAGTGATCTCTAGCTGCTTCCCGTCCGCCCTATAGCAGATAGACTGCTACAGCATGGCATGGGTGCACAAAATCACGTATATATATATATATGTGATTTTGCATCTCTGGTTAGGGGGCATGCCAATGCCCGGTGATTGCCGAACATCTCCAATGGGGGGGAGAACTGTTTGTAAACAAAACAGTTCTCCGTCAGCTTGTGCACACTGCTTTGTGTGGCTGTACACAGCAGAGCCATGCAAAGCAGGGTGCTTACAGTGAAGAACACACACACAGACCAAGTAGTAAAATGGCACACAGCACACAGGTAAACCTTTTATCACATCACATGTTAACCCCTTCCTGCCCAGTGCCATTAGTACAGTGTCAGTGCTTTTTATTAGCACTGATCACTGTATTGGTGTCACTGGGGGATGTCAGCGACACCAAGTCAGTTCCCCCCAATGTCAGAATGCCGGCCGCAGTCCTGCTATAAGTCGCTGATCGCCGCCATTACTAGTATATATATTTAAAAAAAAATCCCAGTATACATACCACCATTTGTAAACGCTATAACTTTCATGTAAACCAATACATGTACATGTATTAGGATTTTTGTTTTAGCAAAGACATGTAGCAGAAGACATTTTGGCTGAAATTTATGACAAAATTAGATTTTAAAATTTTTTTACTGGACACGTTTAACAGCAAAAAGTCACAAATATTGTTTTTTTCTCAAAATTGTCGGTCTTTTTTTTTTATAGCGCAAAAAAATAAAAACCACACAGGTAATCAAATACCACCAAAAGAAAGCTCAATTCATGGGAAAAAAAGGATGTCAATTTAATTTGAGCGCAGCATTGCCTGACTGCACAATTGTCAGTTAAAGTAACGCAGTGCCGTAACGCAAAAAATGGCCTGGTCAGGAAGGGGGGTAAATCCTCTGGAGGCTAGAGAACTGATACCAAAGCAAGAAACTAAAGAGAGTGTGGAAAATGTTTAATGCACAATTTTTAATCACAGTACACTGTTACAACATTCAGCAGTTATTCAGATAAAAGCAAAAAAATGCAATGGGGATTATTTACTGAACCTAAAGAGTGTACAATGTGGTGCAGCTCTGCATAGGAACTAATCACCTTCCAGGTTTTATTGTCAAAGCTTAAAGCAGGCCGTACATGGGTCAGATTCTGAATAATTTTTCATTTGTTCTGTAATTTGATGGTGCTACCAATGATTTCAAAAATCAGTCATTTTTCACAAATTTTCCAGCATGCCCAATAAACGAAATGGGGAGGAACCACGAAAATCGGCCGGTGACATTTCCCCACTAACAGAGAGAAAATCGGCCGATTATTCTTAGGTCCGATTTTCGAACAAAAAATGTATAGCCAGCCTAACTGAACTAGATGAAGTTAGAAGCTGATTGGCTAACATGCACAGCTACACCAGATTCTGAGTGCACCAGTTTTAGTAAAATTACCCCAATGTTGTAAAAAAACGCTCACTGACTAGTGGTCATTTTTAAAAATTTGTATTTAAGGCCTTTGATTCTGAAACCTAAAGTATATACAAAGTGCCCAAATGTATCACAAAGGTAAAGCCAAACACTCATCAAGATAACAGCAAATGCTGCAGGGTACTTCTATTTATTAAAGATAAAACTTTGGAAAGCGTTGGGAAATATTTGAACCCTCTTTGTGGTTTTTACAGCTTGTACATGAATGCCCAGCACCTCAAATAGAAAAAACCCTCAACTCTTTCCTGAGGTCATAAATGCAAGAGAACAAAAATAAACATAATTCCACAGACATTTTTGGGACACAAAGGTCCCCTATCTCAGGGTGACAGACAAATGTACACACAAGCAACCACAAATATTTATATCAAGTAACCCAATTTATACAGAAATAACGTAAACTGTGCATGTCTCTCCTTATGCACAATGACGCACCACGGCCGGGTGAATGGGAAAAAGACACTCTTTTTTCACTCGCTTGCTGTTTGATATGTGCACTTCAGAATGGTTTGTTTTGTTTCAGATGCATACGTTCATTGAAGAATTTCTTTATGTCATATTCGTTATGTTGAACTGATTCGTTTTCGGAATTCATTTTGTATCATCAGCATTCATTTTGTATATTTGTTGGTCTGTGTGAATTCTAATAATTGTGCAATTTTTCTGGAAGATTGCTATATATTCAATATATTATTGAATCAGAAGGATTAGGGATTCGGATGCTAGTCTAACGCACCGAGAAATGGCATGAGCTGCTTGGGCAATATCGACTGGCGTCATATGCATTCAAATTAGCAAACAGAATGAAATTCGGATTCATTAGCCAAATATGAATTAGTGAACAAATTTGAAAATTGAATTCATTTCCCCATGGGTCCAACTACTACTGCAGCATGTGACCTCATCCAAATTAAACAAATGCATTTGTCAATTACTTTATAACTTTTTTGGATTCGTTGACATTTGTTAATATGTCCATTTGGAGATGCGTAAACATCTAAATCTTTGAAAATTTTATTTTCATCCAAAAAACAAATCGTAATGAAACACACGTCTACTTGCCGTAACCTCTAGTATATGGGAGTAAATAACAAAAGGTACTATACTGATCCAAGCAGATCCTGCAAAACTAGAAAAAAGGGACTAAAGGGCAAAAAATGGAGAATAGGCATATAACCCAGGAAATCAAACAAAATGGAAAACCAAATTGTAGAAAAACACTAAAGACTAAACTTAAAAGATTCAAACTGGAAAACCTGAATAGAATAAGAAATTCACAAAATAGAAGAGATAAATGTCAATGATCAGATAATAAAGATCAGATCAGATAATAAACAGAGTGAAAATGTGGTATTTAAACCCCTAGAAGCCATCATTTGCAGATAATGTATCTGGAAAAAGACTGTGTAATAAAAAATGTTTTTAGTTACCACCACGATTGGACCCAGAGATACGGTCAATCACCATACCCCTGAATTGATGAGTTCGGTGCAGAACATGAACATAATGAACCCCCACAGGGTTGTCTCTGCAGATGGTGGTTCTCCAGGGCCACCCTTATCTCATTTATTTGCTTATAATCCAACACCTGATGTCCAGCATTCTTTCCAATATATACCAAGGATGGTGGGCATTTGTCACGTATTGTACCTGGTAGTGAGCCTGACGTGCAGAGGAAGGCCTCTCGTACAACTCCGGCTCAGGGGTCACCAATAGTGGAACAGTAACCATGAGAGTGCGGTGAGGTATGAGTGCCGTGATCAGTCTAGTAGTCTGCGTAGGTACTAGCTGTCACTTTGCTGAAAGGATTCCAGGAACAGAGCAGCTGGTGGTAGGCAGATGTCTCAGCAAGGCAGGCTGGCAGCAGGTAGAATGCACAGCAGGCAGGCTGATAGCAGATGACTGTCAGCAGGCGAGCTTCACAGCAGGCAGGCTGGTAGTAGACAGGCTGAAAGCAGATAGATGGCACAGCAGGCTGGCTGATAGCAGATGACTGGCAGCAGGCGAACATCACAGCAGGCAGGCTTGTATTAGACAGGCTGTCAGCAGATAGATGGCACAGCAGGCAGGCTGATAGCAGATGACTGGCAGCAGGCAGGTTGGAAGTGGACAGGCTGGCAGCAGGCAGATGTATCAGATGAGAGCGTACTGGATTACAGAGCTGGAGCAGGCTGGATGAACAGGATGCAGGGTCAGGCAAACCGGGTCGGCAACATTCGGGCAGATTGGGCATAAACAGCAGGCAGGAGAGGAGTCAGGTCACAGGCCAATGTCAGCAATGGTGGAGGAAGATCTGGCAGAGGCAGTAAGCAGAGACAGAATCCAGGGAACAAGCCAAGGTGAGGGCAGGTAGCAGACAAGCGGAGTCAGGAGCAAGCCAGGGTTGAGATCAGAGGTCAGGCACTGGAATCAGGATAAACACACTCAAACACACTCAGAAGCTGCAAACCAAATAGCAATTAGCCAATGCAGTAGTGGTGTTTAAATGGGCTATTTGGCACCAGTCTTGGTAACAGGTGCGCACCCGTATGCGCAATTGCGTGCGCCTATGCTCATCCTTGTGCACATCTGCCTGGCCAGTTGCTGGTCTGCACATGCACATTCTTATGCGCCAGGAAACTTTATCTGCACTATGAGCAAGCCTTTCCTGACATTTCAAAAGATAAAACTGAAAATCCTTGTCTTAATTAAAATGTCATTAGATGTTAAATGTGACCTGATCAGAGAATGTGGATCTGCAGATAAGCGCACTTCATAAATTAAATTTGCGACACTTGAAGCATCCCTGATATTTCTCAAAGGGATCTGCTCTAATTAACTACTTGCCAACTGCAGATAGCCGAATGACGGCTACACTGCGGCCGGCCAGTTCTGGGAGTGCGTTATATGACGTCCTCCCAGAACACGCTCTCCTGCGCGCCCCCGGGGGTATGCACTTGGCGATCTCCGTGATCACCTGTGTCCTACGGACACAGCTGATCACGTGATGTGGTAAAAGGCCAATCACAGCGGCCTTTTACCACGTGATCAGCCGTGTCCAATGACACGCTGATCACCTGGAAATGCAATTGCCGGTTCTCGGCTGCACTTTCCTTGTGCTGTCAGAGCGCGAGGAAAGTACTGCCGAGAACCGGCAGTTGTCAGAGCAGGGATCGGCACCGATCATCAGGGCACTGATGATCAGTGCCCAGCAGTGCCACTCAGCAGTGCACCCACCTGTGCCCAGCAGTGCACCCACCAGTGCCACCCAGCAGTGCCACACACCTGTGCCCAGAAGTGCCACCTACCTGTGCCCAGCAGTGCCACCCACCTGTGCCCACCCACCTGTGCCCACCAGTGCCACCCACCTGTGCCCACCAGTGCCCATCAGTGCAGCCCAGCAGTGCTGCCAGTCAGTGCCACCAGTCAGTGCCCAGCGGTTGTGCCAGTCAGTGCCCAGCAGTTGCGCCAGTCAATGCCTAGCAGTGCCGCCAGTCAGTACCCAGCAGTGATGCCAGTCAGTGCCACCTATCAGTGCTGTCTATCAGAACCCATCATCAGTGCCGCCTATCCGTGACACCTCATTAGTGCTGCCTATCAGTGCCCATCAGTGCCACCTATCAGTGCCCATCAGTGCTGCCTCATCAATGCACATCAGTGAAGGAGAAAAATTACCTGTTTGAAAGATTTTATAATAGAAACAAAGAAACTTTTTTTTTTTAATTTTTGCAATTTTTATGTTTATAGCGCAAAAAGTAAAGTGCCCAGTGGCGATTAAATACCACCATAAGAAAGCTCTATTTGTGAGAAAAAAATGATAAAAATTTCATATGGGTACAATCTTGCATGACCGCGCAATTGTCATTCAAAGTGCAACAGCGCTGAAAGCTGAAAATTGGCATGGTAAAGAAGGGGGTATAAGTGCCCGGTAGGCAAGTGGTTAATACATCTCTTAAGTTTTTGTCTCATTTAAATGTAGTGATGGTCATTTCTTGGACCGATCAGATACAAAGTTATGAGTTCATCACTGACTTTTTTAGGCATTGGTTCACACTGTGTGCTATGATGTTCAGTATCAAAGTTAATACCCAATACCCGTACAAACTGAGAGAAATACGAGTTTTTGATTATATATCTAGGAAGGGAAGAAGAAAAATGAACAAGGGTGTCCTATCTGTGAGTTTTAGGTATAGTTTGGTGGCTAAGCCACCATTATCCAGAACACATATGACCACATCCCAAAAAGTAATGTATCATGTTGACATAAGTGAATTAAATTAAATGATGGATAAAATGGAGTCTGAAATAACAAAGTAATCAAAAATGGGGAAACTTCCTTGCAATATGATATAGTAATTCAGCCATTTAAAACATAGTCATGATAAATAAATAATGGATGAATACATTTTTATTCAAGAAATCCAACAAAAAGGTTGAAAATTAAGGATGCCATCAAGCAGCCCTGGCAGTGCCACTATTCTGCCTATTTTGACAGCATCAATACAGCCTTGTCAAGCATAGAAGTATATGGAAATGTCCATATGGGACATTTGTATTTTGTGAATGGTTCATTGAATCATTCACGCATTAAAAGAAGTTATGTGTTTGAATATGGGAGAGGAGGGGTCAATAAATGACAGGACTGCTTTTGTGTATGAGAGCTCCAAATGTATAGTGATAGGTGCAGTATACTATCTAGCATCAAAGAAAGTAAACAAGAGGCAGCCATCCTGGAGGTGTCATACATCTCATGAGACCTAAATAATTGTTACACAGTATATTTGAAAACAAAAAAGTTCTGCTTTAAAAATGTCAATGTCCAAATAAAATTGATTCACATGGTAAGCTTTTGTTTAGTTTTTTCCTATTTAGAATGCTGGCCATACATGTTCACCATGGTATCACCATTGGCCTTGCACCATCCAATCTGAGATGGTAAAATATTTTGTTTCAGGATGGATTTTTGTAATATGGTTTTTACTGCTGTTTGTGTCCTGGCTAGGAAAATTTACTCTCTCCATTTGTCCTGGTGACTGCTGCCATAGGGACAGAAAGTGATGGGAAACCTATTACCTTGACAGCTGCCTGTGAGTGGATTTTCCCTAATTTTAAAGAGATTTCTTCTTAGTTCCTGTTGCGTTCCTGGGACAGGAAGTGAGGATACACAGAAAGCTATACAATTACTTGCAAGAGTTTTTAACTATTCCCTACTGTATTCAAAACTAATTTTAAAAGTTTGTGTTTCTCATTATTTACATAGCAACATTTAGCTCCCAGTAAGACCATGTCTACTTTTAAAGGAAACCGGAACTGGCAGAAATATGTAGGCTGACCTCCTGGAAAAAAGAGAAATGGCCCATAGCACCTAATAAGATTGCAGCTGTTGTTTTGTTAAATGATTAGTCCACTCAAGTGTTTATTATAGTTGAAACCTGGTGGCCTTCTGAATCCCTAATTTTGTATAAATCTTGGATTCTTAGTGAGGCCTCCCTGCCTTAATTCCCAAACTATGGAGTTATGGGTGTTTCTGCCCACCTCTGTGTGTCCCAGCATCTTCTGTTGCATTCTCCATAATATAAAGTAGGTAAAAAAAAGTACAGTAATACCTTTCCATAACGAAGATAATAGATGTGTAGACCCAGGTACATAAGAGCAAAAATATCACAAATAGAGTTCCCAAGACAAGGTGGTTTAACAATCTAACATCTACCAAATACTATAGTATCCATTTGGGGTGGACTGTCCAGGTTAAAAAACAAATATTCACATGTTAGTTTATTAAGGGACATACCTCATTTGTCACTTTACCTTCTTTTATAATATTTTTCAAATGTCCAGCATAAGTTTACTTATGTTGATTAATCTACCTTAGACCAAGCAGTCTGACAAGTTCTGGACTACTAATGTACTCACTGTTCGTAGGCAGATGTTGATAAAGGAGATTAATATTCTGGTCTAGTACTATATACTATGAAACTGTAACCCGGTTCTAATGGTGTAACAACTGTAAAACTTTACTTTAAGTAACTGGAAATTGAAAAAAGGCTGTAAACTGAAGGGAATGAAAACGAGTGACAACATAAAATGTATGACTCAGAAGCCTTTAGAGGATCATTTAAATATTCAAACCTAAAGTTCCCTTTGTAAGGCACAGAGGAAAGATTGCAATAGTTAGCCGTAATAGTATTAGTCACACAAATACAGGATAGTTGACCATTTCGTGCCTCTAATAGGCCAGATGTTTACTTTCACACAAACGGTATGCTTGACCATTACATGGCTCTAATTGGCCTGAAATTCATTTGTACACATGTACAGTATACTTGACCATTACAAAGAGTCATCTGTCCTAGATTTGTTGGAACAGTCCCGCATCTTGGACCTCCTGATGATGCTCTTTCCTAGGTGATGTCCCAAGATCACAGTGTTACCTATATTTAAGTTACTGTGGGCGCCCAGGCATTTATTATGGTGATGGGGGTTTCCACAGAATTAGAGTCGGGATTGGTCGGGCCACTCCAATAATTGGGCGGGACTGACCACTCACTGGGTAGGCCTGAGATGGACTGTGAGCAGACTTAGCTGTGTCCCATGGATTGGGGCTGCGGTGTTGGTAGGTATTACGTGGCTTTGCTAAGCTTGAAGGTCCAAAGTTTATTTTCACACATATGTTACATACATAGTATACAGGATATTTTACCATTGCATGGCTTTGATAAGTCTGCAGTTTATTTTCACACACATACAGGATGCTTGAATATTATATGGTTCTGATAGTCCCAAAGTTTATTTTTACACACACAGGATGCTAGACCATTACATGGTTCTGATAGGCCCAAAGTTTATTTTCACCTGCATACAAAGTACTTGGCTATTACATGGCTCTGAAAGGTCAAAAGTTGACTTTCATACACAATACTTAACCATTAAATACCTATTACGTATTCCCAAAAACTCAGGAGTCTCCAGTTGGTCTCCCAAAATCTCGACAATATCCTGAGCTTCAGTGGTAGGATGGGGTGCAAACTGGTCTCTGGCTTCATTCATCAAGGACTAATCGCCTTGTGCTGGTCACCATGGAGGTTCTGCTATCAAGGGATGGTGAGGGGCTGCTGATTCTGGTTTGTGGACAGTGTGTGAGATCACCCTGGGAGAGCAGGGACCTGACCGTGCAACTGAGAATGAGAGATGATGTGTTCATCAAAGATGAACGGGAGAACAGGGACAGAGAATGGACACCAGGGCAGATAAAAGCAACAGTATAGATATTGAGGGTATTGTACATAATGTGTAGGCTCAGCATGCTCATGAAGGGGCCTTCTATATGCTGCAGGGGCTATGGGAAAGGAGGGGAGTGCAGTGTTATGAGGGGCTTAGTATGTCTATAATGTGGGGCTGAGTACAGCTTAATAGTGGCAGTGTAATTAGATAAAAAAGGGTAAAACGAGCGCTGGATAGTTTTAGAACAAAATATAAAAGCAGCTGGCATTAAAGGCAAGCCTCCAAAACGCCTCGTGGGGTAACAGTCACGAAAAGAAAACATGCAGCGCTAAGGTATGAAGATCTGTCTCACAATGCAATGTGACCACCTAAATAGGTATAAACGCAGCTAGCATAAAGGTAATGGTATATGCAACCAATACGACAACATTCTCATGGTCAAAAAAGTGTACATAGTGACATAAGTGTCAAAGTCAATATATCATTGGAGTGACATAAAAAATCTGTGACATCTGTGGTAGGAAGTGTGGCTGTAGAGTGCACTAACCAGATAGCGCAAACAGTAGCGCATTGGAGTAAAATGACCTACTCCTGGTCAATGGATCAGGAAACCTGCCGGAGTGGTGGTCGTCTCTGCTGTGGTCACCAGAATCATCTGCGTCCTCTCCAATTATGGCGTTACCAGGTATCCAGTGGGATAAATGCTCATCCGGTATGTAGTGGAATCCTTTTGTGTCAGCGACCTCCAGGGGGTGCGGTGTGCGCTCATGGAACAGGAGTCACCTTCAGGGCTCAGAAATAAACCCAAAAGAGAGGCTTCCGATAGTGTAGTAACTTTTATTAAGGAGTATAAAACAAATGAAGCACTTACATGGTGCAATTCACAACTCCAACTATGATAAAGATGGCCGCCCGTATCAAGGTGTGGACCATGTGGGTAGTAGTGGTAGGTAAAGTGGCATCTCCCTTAATAAAAGTTACTACACTATCGGAAGCCTCTCTTTTGGGTTTATTTCTGAGCCCTGAAGGTGACTCCTGTTCCATGAGCGCACACCGCACCCCTGGAGGTCGCTGACACATAAGGATTCCACTACATACCGGATGAGCGTTTATCCCACTGGATACCTGGTAACACCATAATTGGAGAGGACGCAGATGATTCTGGTGACCACAGCAGAGACGACCACCACTCCGGCAGGTTTCCTGATCCATTGACCAGGAGTAGGTCATTTTACTCCAATGCGCTACTGTTTGCGCTATCTGGTTAGTGCACTCTACAGCCACACTTCCTACCACAGATGTCACAGATTTTTTATGTCACTCCAATGATATATTGACTTTGACACCTATGTCACTATGTACACTTTTTTGACCATGAGAATGTTGTCGTATTGGTTGCATATACCATTACCTTTATGCTAGATGCATTTATACCTATTTAGGTGGTGACATTGCATTGTGAAACAGATCTTCATACCTTAGCGCTGCATGTTTTCTTTTTGTGACTAGTGGCAGTGTAATGTCTAGGTTATGAAGTGGGAGTGCTCTGTAATATTGAAACTATGAAGGAGAAAGTGCAGTATAGTGTGGGGGCTAGGAGGTGATGTGCAGTGTGGGGGCTATGGGGGGTGCAGTTTAAGGGGGCTATGAGAGGGAAAATAAATGTTTGCCTGTTGAAAATATGACTTTGTATAGGGATTTTGGCAGAGGCTGCAGAGTTTATCCCTATAAAAAGGGGATTTTGTAAGCTCTGCACTTTCATAGTTGTTGGTTATATCTGCATAGGGAAATCTTTGTATAGGGATTGGAGCATTTATTCTCTACTATTTGATCACCCCATAAACTTCTCCTTGGGTTGCCATAACATAGCTCTGATGACCCTAAAGATTTTTTCATACACAAACAGAATACTTGACTAGTACATGGCCCTGACAGGCCCAAAGTTCTACAACCTCTATTGATGTGTTATAGCTGAAAGGTTGTCATGAGCTGTACACACACGTAATTATTTAGATAACAGATCTTCACTTGTATACGATTTGTGTAAGACTGTGTGTAACATGGTGGAAGATCTCTAAATCTTTAGAAGAACAGCTATAAAAGTATAAAAACTTCACATCATGTTTATAATGTATAGGACAAACATTTACTTTACAGAACCAAGACCTATGTCACTAGTGTGCACCATGCGTAGATTTCACTCTGTTTCCCCTTTGCCTTGCTGTTACGGGATAAAGAAATTCATTTCACTCATATGTGATGCAAATTTGTGGCTTGCTGAAGTCACTTCCTCTTAATACTTCCAGTTAACCCCTTGGAACTAAAACTTCTCGTATGAACAAAGTACATTTTTTTAATGTATAACTAGTTTAAACAGGACAAAGATATCTCATGTGTACATGTCACAATGAAACTAGTGCTTCCCCCCATTTATAACTGGGACAAGCTTAAATATTACTGTAACTTACAATTTCTAGTGGTAATAAATTATTGTAAAATGCTTTAACATAGAATAACTTGTATAATATGTATAGATAGCTAACATTTTTGAATATTATTACAAAGTAAGGAAGAATAGGAACCCAATTCAAGCTTTTTGTACTGCCTATGTCTTTCTCAATTTGTCTAGGTGACCATTGTCACCAAGAAAGAAAGAGATGGGGAATATAACAGTTGTCAATAGAAAAAGAGGGTAAGGTAGGTCTTTCAATGGGCACTCCTGTTGCAGTGACAACTGTGTAACGTTGGCCATAGACGGAACAAATTTTAGCTAGTTCATCAGGACCCAGCTGCAATTGCATAGAAAGTAGCCCTGCTGGCTGCCTACTAGCCGATATACCTCGACTGAAAAATCGAAGGAACTGGGATGAGATTTGTTGGCCAAACAGCACCTACATCCAAAGCAGGGACTCTTCAAATATTTGGGCAGGCAGCAGGGGTTTAACTCTTCCATACTCTATCCAAAAGTTAAAAAAAACTTTTTCTCATGCATACACTTTAAAAAAACTTTTACTGTGTTAAATATGGAACTGATTTGTTTGGACATTAACAGAGAGACTCAAAAGTCTCAATTGGTAGATGATCTACTTTTCTTAGTTTTCAGGGAAGATCACCTAAAATTTAAATTTTTGGCTTCGACTAGCATCAAAAATTGATGATACAGAACCCAGTTCTACCTAAGGAAGGCAATAGGGTGTTACTAGAGCTAAAAAAAAAGTATGGGCAAAGCTTCTTTGGACATACTTATTTTTGCACTCCTGTGACCCAGAATAAGCCAACAGGACATCAGCTGGGTGTTATATGATGTCGCAGAGCAGCTCCAGGCTCTGGAAGTATGGCAACAAAATTGTTGGGATCCACGTACTTCCTAACTGACAGCTGGATCTGGCTCTCAGTGCTTGGCCAGAAGAGAAGAGAGCCAAAGCAAGTTGTACTCGCAACTCCAGCCCAGCACTCCAGTGAACACTGAAGGGTCATTGCAGAGAGCGATAACTGACAGCCACTGCTCTCTGCTCAGAGCTGACCAAAAACTGAGCGATCAGTGGTTATGTGATTGCGCAGTTCTCAGGCTTACAGCCAGTGGGGGACAGCTACAGCATAGAGGTGAATGTGTATTTTTTTTTTTTACACACCTCAAAGTTCTCCCTTAACAAATGAGTGATAGTAGAATAAACATTTTTTTCTGTGTTTATCCTGAAATGTAAGATTAGTGATGGACTCAAATTGCTCTTTTTTATCCATTCCATTGTAGGCTAGGCTTTACGTAAAGTAGAACTCCTGGCAAAATTTTCTTTACATGTTCTTGTTGCTGCATTTCTACTGTACCTTCATTGAATATGTCATCCATCTTCTGGTTCACTCAGTAGTTGCTCTGAAATAGCCTATTCATTTTCAAATCAAACCATTAATTCTCTTTGGTTTCCTGTTTGTAAGACCGATGTCTGGTATGTCTCCTATTCCCCCAGCGCCTGGTGTTGGCACATCCCTTCTGTAGTTTTTCTCCAGGAGTTCTTCTTTAATATCTACAATATACCCGATGAACAATAGCATAGCTCCCAACTGTTCCTTATCTGGGCTGACTGTCACTCTTTTGGAACCAAAATCCCTCTGTCCACGTTTGTCCCTCAGTTGTCCCTCTTTTGTATAGATTTCTATAAAAAATGTGGTATTTAAAGCCTAACGGGGACTTCCTGTCTGCTGTCAGAAAAAAATCAAGTTGGGCTGAGCACTGCTCAGTCATTTTTATGAAGCCTATCAAAAGTGTTTTACTGCACTAAGCCTTTTATCTAAGCTTTAAATTATTCCATTTGTTGTTTTGAAAAGCTTTACCTACATACTTTGTGTTACCATGTGTCCCTCTTTCCCATCTCACAAAATTCTACTGAACTCCTTAGATTGTATGCCCCTTGAGGGTTAGGGACTGGTGTGAATGTACAATATATATGTAAAGGGCTGCATAAATTGATGGCTTTATATAAGTACCTGAAATAAATAAATAATAACACAGCATGCTATAATTAGCCATGTAGGAATCTAGTTAGCTATTTACTTTCATTTTGGCATTTGCTTTATGTGGTTTTTTGGCCTATCTTGTTGGTGATTGTGGAAATCATAGACTTCTGACTTTGTGATCTCAGCAACTTTTTCCAAAGGTCTTGTCTGGGAAAAATAATGAAGTCATATCATATATGGTTCAATAGTCAGACATCTCTACGTAGGTCATAAAAATGAGGAACTAACGTGATCTGTCTTCCGGAAAAGTCAAAATGTGATTTTTTTTTTGTATGGTATTAGCACCCGGTAAAATCCCATCTTGAAAACAGACGTAGAGTTCCAGTAAGATCCCAGAAAACACAGAGAAAGGTGTCTTATGTATGACCAGGAACTTTTTCAGTTTCTAAAACTGTATGTTAGTGTAAATAAAAAAAGTATCATGGACAGTACTCAATTGTTTCTGTCACAAGTGCACTAATACGGCTACAATCACCTCAAGCAGTTTTCTAAGAAACGTAGATGTTACATGTGGTCACATCCATCTACCCATCTCCCTGCTGCCATTCACATCCAAACTCCTTGAGCGCTTAGTTTACAATCGCCTAAGCGCCCACCTCAACGACAACAACCTCCTCGATCCCCCACAGTCTGGCTTCCGTCCCCTACACTCCACCGAAACCGCCTTACTCAAACTCTCCAATGACCTTCTAACCGCCAAAGCTAATGGTCACTGTTCAGTGCTCCTACTCCTCGACCTCTCCGCGGCTTTCGACACAGTCGACCACCCCCTCCTCCTCAAAATACTACACTCCCTCGGCTTTAGAGATTCTGCTCTCTCCTGGCTCTCGTCCTACCTATCACAACACTCCTTCAGGGTTACCTATACTGCTACCACCTCCCCCTCACTCCCCCTCTCTGTTGGGGTCCCTCAAGGCTCTGTCCTAGGGCCCCTTCTCTTCTCCATCTACACCTCCTCCTTTGGCCAACTCATACACTCTCACGGCTTCAACTACCACCTCTATGCCAACGACACGCAAACCTATCACTCGACCCCTTGCCTCACCCCCTCAGTCTCCGCCCAAATCACAAGCCTACTAAACGACATATCAGATTGGATGTCGCTCCACTTCCTTAAACTGAACCTCTCCAAAACTCCAATCTATCCTTCCTGCCCCAAGTCCGTTCACTAACAAACTCATGCAGACTCCACCTCCGCAATATCGCCAAAATACGCACGTTCCTAACCCCAGAAACCACTAAGCAGCTCATCCACTCCCTCATCATATCACGACTCGATTACTGCAACTTCCTCCTGACTGGCCTGCCTCGCCACAGACTATCCCCGCTTCAATCGATCCTGAATACGACAGCCAGACTCATCCACCTTACCAACCACTCCGTTTCCACCACCCCCCTCTGCCAATCCCTCCACTGGCTTCCGATTGCCCAACGGATCAAATTTAAAATGCTAACACTGACGTACAAAGCTGTCCATAATACTGCCCCAAACTACATCACTGACCTAATATCCAAATATTACCCAAAACGCACACTCCACTCCTCACAAGACCTCCTTCTCTCTAGTTCCCTGGTCTCCTCCTCCCATGCCCACCTCCAGGACTTCTCCAGGGCGTCACCCATACTCTGGAACTCCCTACCCCAATCCATCAGACTATTACCTACTCTCCTTTAGGCGCACCCTGAAATCCCACCTCTTCAGGGAAGCCTACCCCACCCCCTGCTAATTCCCGACCTCCTCCACTCTTCCTACCACTCCATCCCCCACAGCTATCTCCTCCTGTACCACTATCCCCTCCCTCCTAGATTGTAAGCTCCAAGGAGCAAGGCCCTCAAACCCTCGTGTATCGCATTGTATTGTTATTGTACTGTCGCATGTTCTGTCTCCCATTGTAATGTACAGCGCTGAGCGAACTGTTGGAGCTTTATAAATACTGTATAATAATAATAATAATCTACCAGCTCCTGTGATTTTATATGGTATATACAATATATAAATATATTGTAATTCATTTAGAATGAAAAGTTCAATAGGTGCTAACAGACTCACAAGGCACATGCACTGCATTTTTGGTGTCTGTTTTTCTGTTGTCATGCATTTGCAGCCTATCAATAATAAAATGGCTGCCTTAATGCAACACATGTCAACTTGGAAGCAGTAGTGCACCACAATGGAACAGCATAGTGTATGGGAGTCCTTAACACTTTGATCTGCACTATTGGCCATGTGATGTGTAAACTATAAGAACTTGGGGGGAGGGGGTTAAAATTGCAGGTAGTATGTTATTTCCATATGTTTGAAGAAAATTCCAGCTTAATAAATCTGAGCTTCTATATTATGTTTAATATCTTGGCATAAAGGTTATAAAGCACTTCAGAATCTATTAAGCTGAACACTTTTAGTGTTAAAAGAATCCTCATCAAATATATTGAAAATTTTCAAGCAGCTTATCAAAATGTTTGTTAACCCCCCACTGTGCTGAATTAACCCACTCTCCCCTCCTCCAATGTATACTGACACATTTCTGGCACCGAGTTCTCCAGCTTTCTGCCACAATGTTTACCTGTAGCCTGTGTGTCTTCTACTTCCCAATGCCTATGCATGTAGACTTTAAAAGGTCTAGAGACTAATCTGTTTGGTTACATAAGGGTGTAACGACTTGGGGGAGGTGGTCAACATTCCACTAAAAATTGTGTATTCTTACTTAAAGCGACATTAAACCTTCCTTTTTTTTAATTAAAATAACAAACATTTCATACCTACCTGCTCTGTGCAATGGTATTGCACAGACCAGCTCCTCTTCTGGGGTACCCTGCCGGTTATCCAGATTCCTCCTCTACGGCGGGTGCCCCCATGGAAAGCTGCTGGAAAGCTGCTTTCTATGACGGCACCGTACGGGCTCTCTTGCAAGCCACCCTGCTTGTGTCCATTGACCAGGCATTGACCAGGCTCGACCCCGCCCCTGCTGGCTCAGAACCCCCCATTTGATTGACAGCAGCAATAGCCAATGACAGCAGCAAGAGCCACTGCTCTAGTGCACATCACTGGGTCAGATTTGGCTCAGGTTAGTATAAGGATCCTGCAGCACAGAAGGTTTTTCACCTTAATGCATTCTGAAAAACCTTAAAGCGGAGCTCCACCCAAAAGGGGAAGTTCTGCTTTAAGTCTTTTTCCCCAGCTCCCCATAAAGGATTGGCACCTTTGGGGAGCGGGTACCCGAATTTGACAGGTACCTGCTCCCACTTCTGCTACGATCACCTAGGCGATCGGAAGTGGAAGTTTTCCTCCCCCCTCTCTCCCCGTAGTCTTCTGGGACACGTGACAGGTCGCAGAAGACTACAAGGCCATTCACAAAGCGCAGCACTTCTCGCACATGCGCAGTGGGCATCCAGCTGTGAAGCCACTAGCTGTCACAGCTGGGTGCCCAGACTGAAGATGCCGGCGCCAGAGAGAGAAGACAGCTGGTGAAACCAGCCGTGGTGAAGACACCGCTGGACTGAGGGACAGGTAAGTGGCTGTATTTTAAAAGTCAGTAGCTACAGTTTTTGTAGCTGCTGACTCTTTTTTTTTTTTAGGTGGAACTCCGCTTTAAGACTTTAAAACCACTTTAAGTCCAGGTTCCTCCCAAAGCTCCTCAGGCACAGTCTAACAGTGTGTGTTAAAAACAGGGGTTTAGTTAGCAGATATTTGCAAATACATGCGTAAGCTACAGAGCCTCATCACGGCACCCCGATATTCTGTAGTTCCTAATTTTACAAATTTTGAGAGCCCCATAGTAGAGGCACATGTATTTAATGGATAGACCAAGGGCAGGTGGACCTGAGGGAGCCTAGGAACTACAGAATAACACATATTGTTAGACAGGTTACCGTATTTTTCACTCCATAAGACACACTTTCCCCTCCCCAAAAAAATAGGGAAAAATGTCTGTGCGTCTTATGGAGCGAATATGGATCAGCGGGCCCGGTATTCCCGCCGGGCCGGCCGCTCGGCTCTACTGTGCAGAAGAACCTGCTCCTCAGTCCTACCTGTTCCTCGGTCCAGAGGTGTCCTGCTTTCACCGGCTCTCCCTAACACCAGCATCTTCAGTGTGGGCACCCGGCTGTGACAGCTTGTGGCTTCACAGCCGGGTGCACACTGCGCATGCGCGAGAAGCGCTGCGCTTTGCGAATGGCCCCGTAGTCTTGTGGGACCTGTTATGTGTCCCACAAGACTTCAGGGAGGGATGGGGGGAGGACAACTCTGTGGAAGTGGGAGCGGGTACCTGTCAAATTCGGGTACCCACCCCTCCCTCCCCAAAGGTCTGCAGTCTCTGATCATCTCCTGTACTATGTCCGCAGTCTCTGGTCATCTCCAGTACTATATCTGCAGTCTCTGGTCATCTCCTGTACAGTAGTATGTCTGCAGTCTCTGGTCATCTCCTGTACTGTGTCCGCAGTCTCTGGTCATCCCCTGTACTATGTCTGCAGTCTCTGGTCATCTCCTGTACTGTGTCCGCAGTCTCTGGTCATCCCCTGTACTATGTCTGCAGTCTCTGGTCATCTCCTGTACTGTGTCCGCATTCTCTGGTCATCTCCTGTAGTATGTCTGCAGTCTCTGGTCATCTCCTGTACTATGTCCACAGTCTCTGGTCATCTCCTGTAGTATGTCCACAGTCTCTGGTCATCTCCTGTACTGCATCCGCAGTCTCTGGTCATTTCCTGTACTGTGTCCACAGTCTCTGGTCATCTCCTGTACTGTGTCCACAGTCTCTGGTCATTTCCTGTACTGTGTCCACAGTCTCTGGTCATCTCCTGTACTATGTCTGCAGTCACTGGTCATCTCCTGTACAATATCTGCAGTCTCTGGTCATCCCCTGTACTATGTCTGCAGTCTCTGGTCATCTCCTGTACTGTGTCCGCATTCTCTGGTCATCTCCTGTAGTATGTCTGCAGTCTCTGGTCATCTCCTGTACAATGTCCGCAGTCTCTGGTCATCTCCTGTAGTATGTCCACAGTCTCTGGTCATCTCCTGTACTGCATCCGCAGTCTCTGGTAATTTCCTGTACTGTGTCCACAGTCTCTGGTCATCTCCTGTACTGTGTCCACAGTCTCTGGTCATTTCCTGTACTGTGTCCGCAGTCTCTGGCCATCTCCTGTACTATGTCTGCAGTCACTGGTCATCTCCTGTACAATATCTGCAGTCTCTGGTCATCTCCTGTAGTATGTCCACAGTCTCTGGTCATCCCCTGTAGTTTGTCTGCAGTCTCTGGTCATCTGTAGTATGTCCGCAGTCTCTGGTCATCTCCTGTACTATGTCTGCAGTCTCTGATCATCTGTAGTATGTCCGCAGTCTCTGGTCATCTCCTGTACTATGTCTGCAGTCTCTGGTCATCTCCTGTAGTATGTCTGCAGTCTCTGGTTATCTCCTGTACTATGTCTACAGTCTCTGGTCACTTCCTGTAGTACATCCGCAGTCTCTGGTCATTTCCTTTCCTATTTTATACAAAATCACCAGCGCCAAAACCATGAAATTATTTGCTAAATAAATAAATGCTGCTGCTCATTGGTGTAAACACCAAAAAATATATAAAACATCAAAACAGCGCAAATATATAATACAAATTAATAAATATACACTGCAGTAAAAAATTTAATTAAATGTCAATTAATAAAAAATATAAAATGAAAATTAATAAGTCCCACTCCAAATCAATAAAGTGAAAAATAAAATAAAAATAAAATATATTCATGAAAGTCCTTTTGCAAACAAACTTTTGACCCATGTTTCCACCGAAATAGTGCTCAAATACCACATCGCACTCACCAAATATTGGTGAAAAAAACGCCTTTTAGGGTTTTTTCGGGATCCTAGACACAGTCAATAAGCCTCCAATCAGCAGATATTTTTGGATCTCCCCTACTTCAGACAGGAATATAGCCAGCCTCCAACCTCCAGGATGTCCAGACACCACTCTCCAAGAAAAAGTTTTGAATAATGCAGGGAAAAAAACAAATATATATATATATAAAAAAATAAATAACGCTATATATTTGTTTTTTTCCCTGCATTATTCAAAACTTTTTCTTGGAGAGTGGTGTCTGGACAGAATACCGTCACGAGGCTCTGTATCTTACGCATGTATTTGTGCTAACTAAATCCCTGTTTTTAAACACATACTGTTAGACAGGTTAATTCAGTTTGTTTGCAAGCTGGCTGGCAAGCTGAGCCAGGAATTTTTCTATTTTGTTGTACAGCCCAGTAACAATTTTTACTGCTACATTGTACCTGGGTGCCTATTTACATACCATGTTCTATGCAAGTACTCCCTAGATTCCTGGACACAGAGAGTATAAATTCCTCAGTTTCCCTCCCTCGGGAGAAGGTGAAGCCACAACTGATGAAGCAGAGATAGCTGGGAAAGTGATCTGCAGCCAAGTTTTAGGCCCTCCACTGTTAGACCCGGCATTTGTGCATCTGGGCTAGAGCCTAATAGCACACAGTTTCCGCACAAGACCTAGCTAATGTGGGGAGGCCTGGTCACCACCAGACAGTGCTGGATTAAGAGCATCATGAGCCTGGTGCTGAGGATTTTGTTGGCCTTAAGGGCCAAGCGTCGGCATGCACCCTGAAGTGAAAGGGTGCAGCCATGCAGGAGTAACGCTATGGAAGCCTGGCATGTGATATTCCAAGCTTCCAAAAGGGCAGTATGTCAGTGTATGCCCTGAGGTGAAAGGCTACGCAGGCCCAATGCTACAGCTTCTCTGCATCAGCGTGCATGATGCGCCCTTAGGTGAGGTGGAAGGGCACAGCCGCGCAGGCCTCACAACACTATGGAAGCCATATACCAGCCTTCTGTTTGGACTGCCCACCTGGTGCCCATTATTAATCCTGCCACCCAGCCCAGGAGGTGCGTGAGGAATGCAGGCCCAGTAAGGGTAGGGCTGCTGTTAGAAATCACAGGGCACTGTACAGCCTACCTGAAAGGTCCCCCCCCAAAATATCAAAACTATATTTTCACTAAAAACTCACTAAAATTATTATTAGCAGACAGAGATATAACATGACTTACAAAATTCAGGCTAAATCTAAAAGATAAAACTGTACTGAATGAATAAAGTTCTCTGTGTAAATGAGGTCTTGGGGCTCAATCACATAGGTGCTGTGGCCTGTACAGTGTGAATCAGTCTTAATGTGGCTATTGCTGTATGCAGGCAGCCTGTGTTGTGCTATCCTAATCTGACAGGTGTGTGGGTGCAGGTGTATAGCCACAAACACAAAGCATGTGTATGCAGGGCCACTCACCCACACGTGCAAACTTATCAAATTAGGACCTGCGACTGTGTTCATACACTGCATCCTCTGCATCCTCATAGAGTGGCAAGTGACTCCAGGCTCACAAACTGAATGAGCCCTTCATTTTTTAAATTTTTTTTGCAATTGTTTTTCATTCATTTTTTACAATTCTTTTTACAGCGCTATTGGGAGGCTTGAGTAAATGTTGTGGGGTCTAAACAGACCCCTGAGATGTTACCTTTGAGACAGAGAAAGGAATTGAGGGCACAGATTCATCAATTCCTTTCTCTGCAGCTTCAGCTGCAGTGCAGGTGAATGAACTGGAGATGAAAGCTCCTATTCATTCATAAACTGAAGCATAGTAAACTGTGTTCACTCACTGTGTTCATTCACTAAAGGAACATTTACTAAAGGACACATTTACCAGCCCCTTTTCCTGCTCTCCATCCTTAATCACCCCATGTGTGGGGAATGGGATCGGTACTGTGCGGAGAGGGCAACTACATGAATGATGCCCTTTGTGTCTCTCCCTCCAGCAGCTGAAAGCCAGTGGGAGGGAGAGGAGAAAAAACTGGCTTTCAGCTTCTGCCGAGAGCCGCACAGGGCATCGTTCTATGATTGCCGCAGTACCAATCATAGTACCTGCACTGCCCACATCTGTTTCCCCCTGCAACCTAGGCCTCCCTGTGTGCCCAGGCCCCTTACAGGGAAACAGGTAGTACCCCCTTATCGGCAGCCCTGGGTCAGGAAAGATCTCTCCCCATCGACCCATTGCTTTCTGTGCGCGGCCTGTTGTTTTTGAGGGCCACTGGCCCTATATTAAGGTAGAGGGCTGGAGCTGCAACTCCAATAGTCCCTACGTTAATCTGGCCCTGCTACCAGAACATTCCAGTTCCATTGTGGTGATCCTTTGTCTTTGGATCACTCCAGCTGTTCACCTGTGTTATCAGAACTATCCTGGACTGCACTGATAGGGATGCTGTCTCTGGTATGTGGATAATCACAAGTAGCGGTTTGTATTTTAAACTTACTGAAATAATGATTCTTAGCTAGACTCACTGGAATATAGATCATGCCCATCTGGTGGTGTTTGCTAAGCTGAGGAACTCCACCTCAGCATAGAAAGTGATTGACCGGGAGGTCATAGGTGCTTTGGGTTTTGAGACCTGAGATACCACAGATTCTTGATAAGAGATGTGGACTTTCCGTGTCAGGCTGCTAAAGCCAGCAAGAAGTGCGCACAAAACAGCATTGCAGTTAGGCTCGATTTACACTGCCGCGACCTGGGATTCGACTTTTGAGACCCCAAGTCGCATGACGTGAAATCCCATGTTAGTCTATGAGAGCTGTCTGAAGTCGCTCCAACTTTCCAAAAGGTTCCTGTACTACTTCAAGGCGACTTCTATCCAACTTCTGCCCATGGAAGTTGCCTCCAAGTCGGATCCTCATCAATATTGATGTGATTTGGATCTGACATTACAGGAAGACTACCCAGGCATTCCCTGAAAGCTGCTTCAGAGTTGCTTCAGAGTCGCTTCAAAGTAGTACTCAAATCGCCTGCCAAAGTCGCACTGTAAGTTGCGAAACTTTAAGGTCGCAGTAGTATGAACCAAGACTTAGGCAAAACACCTTTTGAATTTTGGGACTGTCTTCTGGGACTTTTATATTTTGCTTTTTGGTTTTCTGTTGCCATTATAAGAAATGTATATAGTGTGTCAAAGAAACCTTGAACTATATATTCTAGATCAGTGATGGCGAACCCGTGGCACGCGTGCCACAGCCGGCACGCCGAGCCTTATCTGTGGGCACGCCAGGAGAATACCGTATTTTTCGCTTAATAAGACGCACTTTTTTTCCCCCAAAAAAGGGGGGAAAATGTCAGAGTCAGAATATAGAGCAGCCGGTCCGGTATTTCCACCGCCGCCGTGTCAGAATACCGGGCCGGCCGCTCAGCTCTGCAGTGGGACCGTACCTGTCCCTCTATCCAGCGGCGCGCTGTCTTCCCGGCTTCTGTAGTGTGCGTGACAGCCGGGTCCCAAGTGCGCATGCGCAAGAAGCAGTGCTCTTTGTGAATGGTAAGGCGGTACCTGGGACACATGACAGATCCCAGAAGCCGCCGGACCAATCACAAAGCGCAGCGCTTCTCACGCATGCGCACTGGGCATCCGGCTGTCCGACGAGCGCCCACACTACAGAAGCCGGGAAGACAGCGCGCTGCTGGATAAAGGAACAGGTAAGATAAAAAAAAAACTCTGCGGAAGTAAGAGCGGGTACCTGTCAAATTCAGGTACCCGCTCCCCCTCCCTCCCCAAAGGTCAGCAGTCATCTGTACTGTCCGCAGTCTCTGGTCATCCTTGTGCTTTCCGCAGTCTCTGGTCATCTCCTGTACTGTCCGCAGTCTCTGGTCATCCCTGTACTGTCCGCAGTCTCTGGTCATCCCTGTACTGTGTCCCCAGTCTCTGGTCATCCCTGTACTGTCCGCAGTCTCTGGTCATCCCCTGTACTGTCCGCAGTCTCTGGTCATCTCCTGTACTGTGTCTGCAGTCTCTGGTCATCTCCTGTACTGTGTCCGCAGTCTCTGGTCATCTCCTGTACTGTGTCCGCAGTCTCTGGTCATCCCTGTACTGTGTCCGCAGTCTCTGGTCATCCCTGTACTGTATCCGCAGTCTCTGGTCATCCCTGTACTGTGTCTGCAGTCTCTGGTCATCCCTGTACTGTGTCTGCAGTCTCTGATCATCCCTGTACTGTGTCTGCAGTCTCTGGTCATCTCCTGTACTATGTCTGCAGTCTCTGGTCATCCCTGTACCGTGTCTGCAGTCTCTGGTCATCCCTGTACCGTGTCCGCAGTCTCTGGTCATCTCCTGTACCATGTCCGCAGTCTCTGGTCATCTCCTGTACTGTGTCCGCAGTCTCTGGTCATCCCTGTACTGTGTCCGCAGTCTCTGGTCATCCCTGTACTGTGTCTGCAGTCTCTGGTCATCCCTGTACTGTGTCTGCAGTCTCTGGTCATCCCTGTACTGTGTCTGCAGTCTCTGGTCATCCCTGTACTGTGTCTGCAGTCTCTGGTCATCTCCTGTACTATGTCTGCAGTCTCTGGTCATCCCTGTACCGTGTCTGCAGTCTCTGGTCATCCCTGTACCGTGTCCGCAGTCTCTGGTCATCTCCTGTACCATGTCCGCAGTCTCTGGTCATCTCCTGTACTGTGTCCGCAGTCTCTGGTCATCCCTGTACTGTGTCTGCAGTCTCTGGTCATCCCTGTACTGTGTCTGCAGTCTCTGGTCATCCCTGTACTGTGTCCGCAGTCTCTGGTCATCCCTGTACTGTTAATTAGTTTGCACTACTGTACGAGTTGTTTTTTCTAAACCAAAAGCCCGATATTCAGGTTTCATTGCAGTGTTGGCACTTTGAAAGAAATAAGTTGGTTTTGGGTTGCAGTTTGGGCACTCGGGCTCAAAAAGGTTCGCCATCACTGCTCTAGATGGTATATGGTCCCCAAGTTGTCATATAAGATGGACACTTCCATTAGCTCACTGTCCTGAAGAGAATACTAGCAGAAGGGCTTCCCTATCCACATATGGGGCCATGCCCCATCATAACAAAGCTGTGATAGTATCCTTCCAGCCTATATAGTTAACATGGTGTAGATTGTTTTTCTCAAGAAGTGTTGTTTTACAGACCCTGAAGTTCAAAAGTGCACATTAGGGTCTATGAAAAGGGCATCTCCGCATTGATGGAACATCATGTAATTCAAGGGAGGAAGGAGAAATGTCCTAATGTATTTTCACAACAGTTATGTGTTGCAAATAATTTCATTGCTAATGCAATCTATAAGAATTTAATAGAATTGTGCACATATTATTTACTGTTTTATCAGTTTGTACAAATTGTATTGTAGAACACATAATACTGTATGTCATGTGGTAAAATGCAAGTGTACAAAATACTGTATATCATGGATTCTGTTCGGAATGATTGTCCTCATTATCTGCATTATGTTTGCTCACAGACATGTGTGCAACGTCAGCAGGTTTGATCATTGCAAGACTCTGTGAGGCAATGCAGAGTTAGACGACAGGTCACGTATGTAATATCCAACTATCTTACAATTTCTGTTGTTCACCTTCATCCCTAAAGGGTAATGCTCAGATTGCATGGCATTCCTGTTGGGAAATTAAGCAGGAAGGGGAGGAGGAACCAAGGATCTTATGAATGCTCCTTTATAGCATCTGGGCACTTAATAGAAATTAAATTATCACCTGATCCTACTGGAAACAGGAAAATGTCATCTAATGTATATGGGCACCTTAATATTTATAGCTGACCACACATGTACAGTCTGTGAAAACTCATTAAGATGTTCTCTAACAACTTTATCTCCTAGATTGTAAGCTCGAAAGAGCAGGGCCCTTGATCCCCTCATGTTTTGCATTGTATTGGTATTGTTCTGTCACATGTTCTGTCTCCCTTTGTAATGTACAGCGCTGAGCGAACTTTTGGCGCTTTATAAATACTGTATAATAATAATAATAATAATAGTGCAAAGGTCTACCTGACTGGATGTATAATGAAATCAACTGTTTTGGTAGGCCCATGCAGTACATATTTGTTGGCAAATTACGTTTTTGACCAGCTTTTAAGCCTGACGAGAGGAGGATGAGAAAGGAGGGGTGGGGATGCACATGATTTCTCATCCTACAATCTAATTGTATTGGGTGAGAAAAACACAAGGCTTTTTGTGAATGGGCATGGAGTGAGGAGGGGTTGTGTGGTGTGATTGGAGCCCTTCACTGCTTTCATGCCCATAGCACCTGGAAATCCTATGGAACTCATTTTACTATAATACAGCAGCACTGTACACACAGCATACCTTTTATTACCTCTTTCCTACATAGCTGGAGCAGGATTTGCAACAACATTTATCCCAGAGTTTGAGTTTAAGTCACTCACTTAAAAAAAAAAAAAATCCTACATACAGGTATAGTGCTGGCACTTTATAGACTTCTGCACCTTTTAGTCCCATCTGCACCTTTTAGTCCCATCTGCACCTTTTAGTCCCATCACAGGTATAGTGCAGGCACTTTAAAGGCTTGTTCTGCACCTTTTAGTCCCATCGCTGTGTCTGAATGTTGGACCTCTCTGATTGGGCAAGGCTCTTATGCTTCCTGGTATTTCCAAAAAAATTGCCCACTCTCTCTACCTCCCACACAATCCTATATACTCATCACTATTTACAGGTTTCTAATTGACAAACAGGGCTATGAGAGAAGCAAGAGGGGACTAGACAGACTTCGACACCAGAAAGTGCCAAAAGTTTGCCTGATCAGGTTGACTTGGCACTTGAGAGTAGTGAAGGAACTAAATAGTACTGCAGGTATTTGCTTTATACCTATCGCCTGTCAGAATCTTACTTGAAAGAGGCATTTTAAATGGTTGTGCACAAAAATCCAAATTATATGATGGTGGGGAGCAGACTATGCAGAGAGCACTCACCTTTTTTTATACTCCTCAGTCCAGCAAGGAGTCATATTTCCATACATTTGCTGTGTACATATTTGTTCTGACTCACCAAGTAATTAAAGACGAATTTCAGTCATTTTAGCAAGGTCCCCTCTCCTGCCTCATTCCACCTCTCTCCAACACCTTTTCATAAAAACATTTATTGAAAAAGTTAAAACTTTTTTTTTTACTTGCCAAATCCTCTCCTAGGCGAGGATGACAACCCAGGCCCCGGCGCATGTGCACACTCATCAGGGGTCTTTACAAGTCAATTACAGCCCCAGCTTGTATGGGCAAGAGAAAGATCGCACAAACTATCTTTTGGGATGTGTGATGTAGACATGCCAGGATGCGGTTTGTGAGATCTCACACATGCAGGCATCTGCCAGAGGATTGACAAGGACCTGAGGTGGATGTGCGCATGCATGGGGAATCTGGCACATGCACAGGCACAATGCTGGGATCCCTGCCAAATCTATGTCTGAATCTGCCATGTCTGTTAAAGAAAGCAGCACTGGAGAAGTGTGGCAAGGGAAGCACTTCTGTCTTCAAGCAAGGCAACGATGGACTCAATGGTTTAGCAAATATGTTTTTTGTTTTTATTTTGAGACAGGTACAAGTGCTAGAGATTTGTATTTTTGGAGGTTTGGTAGGGTGAAGTTCCTCTTTAGGAAAGAGTGAAGATAAAAACCCAGCAGGGACCAGACAAATTTCAATCAGTTGTGTGGCCACCCCTGCCCAACAAAAGTAAATTGTTTAATCAACTTCTTTTGAAGGGACATGCTGGAAAATGTTTGTTGACCAGAATACAACAGGGGATTCCTTCAACCACCTCTCTTGTGTGGATGAAGAATCTGTTACATGGTCAAGTTCAGAAAAAAACACAAAAGTCCATCTAGTTCAACCAATAGAAAAAAAATGAGAAAACCTCCATATACACATTTACTGAATGAAAAAAAACTACCCATCTATGGCCAGCTTTAGTTTCTCAACTCATACTCAGCATCTTACAGATGCTGAGAATGGAAGCCAGATGGTGGGACAATATAACTCCATTGTGTCTACGCAGGAGTAAGGCAGGCCATACAATATGCTATTTTCTTTCTTTAAACCACAGGTTGAAGGAAAGAAAATTACTCAATACACAATCAATGTTGATGGGGGAAATCACTCCTGCAGCTATAGCCGCCAACAGTGATCCGGCAAGCAAAACCTGACAGGCTGGTCCTACTCAAGTCGATCGACTTCAGTACAACCAGTCTGCCCATAAATGGAACCATACAAACTGAAATCCATCTATGGCTGGCTTAACATCTTCATAGCATGGGCGGACTGACAAATCATAGGGCCCCCCGGGCAATTGGGGATCATGGGGCCCCTGTGTCCTTGCCCAAACTCAAAAAAGCCTATGAAAAAGGTACAAGGGGCATCTCATGGGGCCCCCTACTGACCCCGGGCCCTCGGGCAGTGCCCGAGTTTCCAAATGGTCAGTCCACCCCTAACTTGTAAGCACTGGAGGAGAGCAAACCAAGAGTTAAAATTTCCAAAATGGCCAAGTATGCTCCTGCCACAGCTCCCCAGGGCTGTTGTTATGTATTATATTGTAATATTATTCTAATTCTGATTTTAAACAAAATATTTATTTAAATATTATTGATATAGAGCTGAAACCTTTAGGGCTCATGCACATGAGGACTTAGGGCAGGGGTGCTCAGCCTGTGACCCGCAGGCCACATGTGGACCTCGGAGCCCTCTGATGTGGCCCTTGACCTTAAACCAGTGAAGTGCACTTCTACTATATCCTGTGGGTTTGATGCGCATTCAGAAAGTGCACCACAACCGCAAGATATAACAGAAGTCTATGGCAAACCACAGGTAACCTGCAAGAAAGCCACAGGTGAAGGTAAACCACAGCACATCAGTCTGAAAGCAACCTTATAGGGGGCTCAAGACAGTAAGGACTTGTTTACATTTGCAGTTTGGGGGGTGGTAATACCCCATAATTGAGAAGTGTTTACCACACCCCCCCAACCACTGGTGTAGCGTCAGGGTTCACAATGGTGTACCTGCCCCATGCTCTAGTGGACCAGTGCGGCCTACCTATCTTATTCTATTTTACACTTGGATGGGAGGGGAAGCATATATAGGAAACTATCTTCTCCATTTTCCTCCTGCAACTGCTGAAAGCTGGCTTCTCCTCCTTCCCTTCCCTCCGACATGGATATACAAATGGCATATGGTGCAAACCTAAAGCAAAAAACAGTAAGGGATGCAAGTAGTTAGCGATAGAATAGTATTAAGTCTATTTAGTCCATATCATAATCGTAAAGTCCATAAAAAGCAACTATGAGCAGCTCCACCAAGAGACTGGACTATATATCTGTAAGAACCAAACGGAACACAAGAGGGTACCTTTAAGTGCAGTATTAAAAACAATTTAATGAACCATAAGTATAGCACTCACATGTATGAAGAAGTAAGAAGCATTGTGAAGTGTTATAGATGACTCAAGCGAAGGGGACCACAGCCACTCAACGGATGGTATATCTGCAGCTTCGTCTGGGACCAGATGGAGCCGAGAGACAAGCCGGACACCTGCTCCTGTGGCTGTGATGGACCGCGGAACCAGAAGTGACATCAAGAACCACCGTGGCCTGCATGACCGGCAGTGGCATCAAGGAAGGTGGGTCCATAGGCTACACTGACTTCCAGTTCCACATTCCATCACAACCACAGGAGCCGGTGCTTTTCGTGGAGTACAGATTTCCGGCTTGTCTCTCTGCTCCATCTGGTACCGGACGCTGCTGCAGACATACCATCCGACGAGTGGCTGTGGTCCCCTTCACTTGAATTATCTATAACATTTTACAATGCTTCTTACTTCTTCCTACATGTCAGTGCTATACTTATGGTCCATTAAATTGTTTTTAATACTGCACTTAGTGGCGCCCCCTTGGTTCCTTTTTCTTCTCTCCGGCATACAGCGGCTGCAGGAGGAAAACATTCACTATTCAAAATAATAATAAAAAAAAAAATCTAAATTCTGAACCATTTAATCTCATTGTGTCCCGGGACTGGTTACCAAATCACTTAAGTGACCCTCACTCTTCAAAAATTTGAGCACCCCTGGCTTAGGGCTATAATTTGCAAACACCATTCATACATCTATGCCCAGGAGTAACAAGTGTTGTATAGGACTACATTTTCAAATCAATGACAGGTAGGCCCTACTGCACACCCCTGTATGCAGATCATCTGTACTTGTACACATGTATTCATTCAAAACTGCGTTCCCCAGCATACAGCAGCTTCCAGTCATTGATCTGTACAGGCAGCTTGTATCTCGACTCCATCTGGTACCGGGCACTGCTGCAGACATACTATCTGACGAACGGCTGTGGTCCCCTTCACTTGAGTCATCTATAACACTTTACAATGCTTCTTACTTCTTCATATATGTGAGTGCTATACTCATGGTCCATTAAAGTGTTTTTAATACTGCACTTAGAGGCGCCCCCTTGGTTCCTTTTCCTTCTCTCCTGCATACAGTGGCTGCAGGAGGAAAACATTTATTATGCTATTCAAAATAATTAAAAAAAAAAAATCTAAATTCTGAACCATTTAATCTCATTGTGTCCCGTGACTGGTTACCAAATCACCTAAGTGGCCCTCACTCTTCAAAAGTTTGAGCACCCCTGGCTTAGGGCTATAAACTGCAAACACCATTCGTACATCTATGCTCAGGAGTAACAAGTGATGTGTACAACTATATTTTCAAATCAAGGACAGGTAGGCCCTACTGCACACCCCTGTATGCAGATCATCTGTTCCTGTACGCATGTATTCACTCATATCTATGTTCAACAGCATACAGCAGTTTCCAGTCATTGATTTGTACAGGCAGCCCCCTGCGCACATGTGCATGAGCCCTTTTTGCAGCACTTTACAGAGTTAAAAAAAATCAAGTTTATTAGTTCTTTGAGCACAAAGAGTTTCAAGTTTTTATCTACTTTCTTTCTTTTTTACAAGTTTACCAGTAACAGTGAAAAATGAGGAAAACAGACTCACATGATGTTATAGAAAAAGCATGTAAATGCTGAGAAAAATAAACAACATACATCATCTCTTTGCAAGATAAACACTTATCTGGCTTTTTTAAAACCTGCAATCTATTGGGTGAGATGACAGGTAAACATGATCAACTGATAAGGCAAGCTGTCAACATGAAAAATGAGAGAAAACAACAGACGCTATGCAATGCTTTTCACGTGTCTGCTATTGTAAAGGATCCAGAGCTATCCAGTTTAAACAAATGGACTAGTACAAGCTGCTCTGCTTAAATGACATGGGGACAGCTGAGCTACAAGCCTAAAAATAACAAGGGCCTTAAGTGTAGAAAGAAAAGTCAAGTGAGCTGTGTTTAGCATCCTGCGTTGGGGAGAGGAGCTGTTGACTAAAATATCAGGAGGGCACTTTAGTCCAAGAGTGAGGTCATCCTGCTTATAAAGAGTTATGCTATGTGCTATGCTTGAAAGAATCCATGCTTTACTGAGCTAGGCCAGTGAATTCAGGCCTAAGGCAAGAGTACACGTTCGATATGGATGTCTGAATTCACTCTGTTCGTTCTTGTTCTCCCTCCTAGCTGAAAAGAAATGACATTTATATAATCCTGTCAGTAGGTGGTAACAAAATAAGGGATTAGGAATTAATTGATTGCAATATTACATAATAAGGGATTAAAACTCTGAGAAAAAGTTCAAGCATTCCACGTATGTTTGTAGGGATTTAAGGTGCATGCTTGTAGGAAATATTTACAGTCAAAATAACAAGATATAATATGAGTCCCCAATGCATGAAAATGTACCACAAATGCATACAACCCTACTGTTTCCATTGCAATGTTGTTGTTTGCTACATGAGTGTGCTTTGGGAACCAATTAAAAATGAATGGTGTATCCCCAAAAATAATGCATACGCAGGGGCAGACTGACAACTCATGGGGCCCCCGGGCAATAGGGAATCATGGGGCCCCTGTGTCCTTGCCCAAACTAAAAAAGCCTATGAAAAAGGTACCAGGGGCATCTCATGGGGCCCCCTACTGACCCCGGGCCCTCGGGCAGTGCTCGAGTTTCCAAATGGTCAGTCCGCCCCTGTGCATACGTATCCATGTGGATGCGTTAGCCTAATGGTTGAAGGCATGAATGGGTCCTCAATACATTTCATAATTATTATTATACAGGATTTATATAGCGCCAACAGTTTGCTTAGTGCTTTACAATATAATGGGAGACAATACAGTAATGATACAGTTCAATACAAGAGGGTTAGGAGGGCCCTGCTCCTTGGAGCTTACAATCTAAGAGGGAAGGGCTAGTGGTACAAAAGCTAGTAACTGTGGGAGATGGATTAGTAGGAGGAGTAGAACATACCATTATTAGCTGAGGGCAGGATAGGCTTCCCTGAAGAGATAGGTTTTCAGAGTTCACCTAAAAGTGAGCAGAGTAGGTGATAGTATGATAAATTAGGGTAGAGAGTTCCAACAGTTTTCTCAGCGCTTTACAATATAATGGGAGCAGGGGCGGACTGACCATTTGTTAACTCGGGCACTGCCCATGGGCCTGGGGTCAGTAGGGGGCCCCATGAGATGCCCCTGGTACCTTTTTCATAGGCTTTTTTGAGTTTGGGCAAGGGCACAGGGGCCCCATGAGTTGTCAGTCTGCCCCTGAATGGGAGACAATACAGTAACAATACATTTCAATACAAGAGGGTTAGGAGGGCCCTGCTCCTTGGAGCTTACAATCTAAGAGGGAGGGGCTAGTGGTACAAAAGCTAGTTACTGTGGGGGATGGACTGGTAGGAGGAATAGAAGATTCCGTTATTAGCTGAGAACAGGATAGACTTCCCTGAAGAGATAGGTTTTCAGAGATCGCCTAAAAGTGAGCAGAGTAGGCGATTGTCTGAAAAATTGTGGTAGAAAGTTCCAGAGGATGGGGGAAGCTCTGGAGAAGTCCTGGAGATGAGCATGGGCGGAGGAGACAAGGGAGCAATAAGTGGCATATTGAAGGCTTTGTCTAGCTCCTCCATTCTATATACTTGCTACCATATCAGCCCTGACAAGAAAAGATGCCTTCTCAGAATATCAATGTTACCACAAACTCTTCTATAATCCAACCTTCCCATAGTGCTTTTACAGGTTTACCATAAGTAAGAATTCCAGGTATGGTATATTTTTACATAGTTACATTGGACCAATGTATGCCATACCTGGCCTATGGCCCTGGAAGCTAGAAATCAAAGGAGACGTGCTATTCCAGTGATTTCCACTTCCTTCCAGGCTGAGCAGCCGGTCTGATGCATTGTGAACACAGAAGGTCAGCTGCTCAGGATGACTCCATTCAGAAAATTAGCTGCATTTTCTGGTCGAATGCAGAGCATTCTCTGATTGGATAAAGTGGGAAGGCAGAGCAGTGACATCACGCTCTCCAACTTGTCCAATCAGAGAATGCTTTGCAGGGGCAGAAAGGATACTATTACTATTTAAAGATTGTTTTGGGTGCATGTGGAGTAATCTGCCATGCCGTGTTTCCCGACAATTTAATGAAAGTTACAGCCTCTTTTATATTTTCATTTTTTTTAAGTTTAAATATTTATAGGTTTTTCAGATTTCAAATTAGACAAAAAAAACATAATCACAATACCAAAAAAAACAAATAAAACAAAGAAAACTTCACTCTTTTCATCTTGTCCCCCCCTCCCAAACACTCCCCTCCTACCTATTCACCACCCTTCACCCCCCCCTCCCCTCCAGCCCCCTTCCCCCAGGACTCTGCAATTTCCTATTTCTCTCTAAGAGTCACAACTCAACAAAGGAAGGAGCAAGTAGAGACCTTATTGTTCTATATTAATCACCCATCAGATCCATATATAACTTTGACTTTTTAAATTCATTCCATTTGCTCCAACCTATATGGTGACTCTCCATTTTATCTTCATTCATATGGTAAAGTTCTCCAATCTATATATTTGATCTACCCTGTCTACCCAATCTTTTATTTTTGGCACCTCCTGTCATCTCCAAAACTTGGGTATCTATCCCTTTGCTGCGTTCAAGTAATACAATAAACCAGATTTTTTATATTTTTTGACTGAAATCTTGGTACTGTGAAAAAGGCCAGTCTCTGGATCTTTTTATACTTCTACCTCTGAGATTTTTTGAATCAATATATTTTCATTTTTTTAAATTATTATTATTATTATATAGAATTTATATAGCGCCAACAGTTTACGCAGAGCTTTACAACATAAGGGCAGACAATACAATTACAATACAAATGAATACAGAAGGATTCAGAGGGCCCTGCTCATTAGAGTTTACAATCTAACAGGGAGGAATTTTATTTATTTTTGTATTTATATATTTATTTATTTATTATTATTATTATTATTATTATTGTTATTATTATACAGGATTTATATAGCGCCAACAGTTTGCTCAGCACTTTACAATATAACGGGAGACAATACAGTAACAATACAGTTCAATACAAGAGGGATTTGAGGGCCCTGCTGCTTGGAGCTTACAATCTAGGAATATGAGGCTTAAAGCTGTAGATGAAAAAGATAAAGTTTTTTTTTTGGTAAGCTTCAGCTGTAAACAATTATACTAGTTAAGCGCTGCTTAAACAACTTACATCATCATATGCAGTGTTTCACACGACAACTCCCCAAAGTCCACGCACTGTGAACAACCGCAATCGTGACCTGTGCTGCGATCCTCTTATAAAAGTGCTGGAATAACACACACTCTGCTCCCACCGACTTGTATGGACTCCAATCCGGGGTCCAATGTGCCCAGTGGGAAAAAATTATTATAGGTACTTATATAGCTTTGTCAATTTATGCAGTGCTTTACATATATATATTGTATATTCACATCAATCCCTGACCTTCAAGGAGCTTACAATCTAAGGTTCCTAACTCACATTCACACATACACATACTAGGGCCAATATAGACAGGATCCAATTAACCTACCACAAGAACAAGAGAAGTATTTGGCACACTAAGAAGAAAAAGACCAGATGTATAATGGGATGGCCAGTATATTAATCACAAAAGTAAAGTCCTTAAAGTCCACAGGTGGTTAAGGGATAATCCAACAATGCTTGACTCAGTAGTGGCTGATTCAAAACGAGCTAGAAAGACTTTGTGTGAACCATAAAAAAGAGAGAAGCAGTGCCATCTAAGTGCAACAATAAAAGCAAATAAATTATTTCCACAAAATTGGCAACTCACAATAGTAGTAGTCAAATGAGCACTGGTGTCAACCACTCTGCAACTCCTGGCCAGTCCTGCTGCAGGCAGGTCTCCAATGCACTGTCATTGGCTGTGCTGGTGGTTCCCACTACTTCCTAGTTGGTGTGCATCCTCAGGGCAGGCAAGAGTGATGTCAGCCCCAGGTACAGCAGCAGTAGGCTGTAGGAGCATGCATGTTCCCTCATCAGGCCATAGAGGGCGCATATATTGGCAAATGATAGTGGCGGACCATAGGGGCCAGCCAACCTATGATGACACTTGGGCCTCCCCATGAGTTGGCTGGGCCCTATATTCCACTACTATCATTTGCTATTATTATGCCCCCTCTATCGCCTGATGAAGAAGCATGCATGCTCTGGACGTGCCATACCTACTGTTGCTTTACCTACAGCTTACATCACTCCCGCCTGCCCTTTGGATCCACACTGACCAGGAAGTACTGGGAACCAACAGCACAGCCAAGGACAGAGCATTGGAAACTTTGCCTGCAGATGGACTGGCCAGGAGTTGCAGAGCAGCTGACACCAGTTTGACAAGTGCTCATTTGACTACTACTATTGTGAGTTGCCAGTTTTGTGGAAATAAATTATTTGCTTTTATTGCTGCACTTAGATGGCGCTGCTTCCCTCTTTTTTATGTTCCAATGAACTTACCAGCATGTCTTTGGACTTTTCATATTAATCTTCCGGGGCAAGCTGGAACTTTCATTTAATTGCTAGACCCAAGCATGGCAGATTACCCAACTTGCACCCGAAAATGATTACATTTTCCCCTTTCTGCCCTCCGGACATATTCCAGACACTTGCATTCTGTATGTTACATATTTTAGACCTCGTGCACTGTAAAACTTTTAAAGCTCTCCCATTATTAGTGCAATTCACCACACCCATATCTCTCCACAGCGCACGCTGCCTCCTTCCTCTCTGCCTGCAGGGGGGCATGGGAAGATTAAGTCCTACCCCTGTCAGGTTGCTGTACAGGACCCCATAATTTCTAATAGTGCCTCTGGCACTGAAGCAGGTGCATCCACCAGTTATACAGCATTCACAGAATGAGAGGTCCTCAATGTCTTCATGCTTATTATCAGAAGTGTTGCTCTCTCCCAATGAAAATGTAGGTTAGCTCAGCCTGATTAAAAGGAATACACTAGATGGCGTCATCTTTATTAGCAGCTGTCACTCAACAAAGGTGCCAATTGCCTGAAAAACAAACAACTGGGGTTTATTTACTAAAGCTGGAGAGAGCAAAATCAGGCTCACTTCTGTATAGAAACCAATCAGCTTCTAACCTCAGCTTGTTCAATTAAGCTTTGGCAATACAACCTGGGAACTGATTGGTATCTATGCAGAAGTGAGCAGGATTTTGTAACCATGTACCCAACTTGTATCCCAATGTTACCTTTACGTAAAGCAGAACTTCAATCTTTCAATCAACATTGACTAATTTTAATCCTTATGCTGCAAACATTAGTAAAAAGATAGGAAAGTATATTATACTGTATTTACATATTATAAACATTTTTTTTACATTTCTTCAGTCACTTTCTGATTTCCAGGCCTAGGCAAATTATGTCATACATCCCAGGAGTTTCCAGGAGAGGAGGAGGGGTTTTCTCAGCTAAGCACACCCTCCTGCCTGCAAGCCTGAGCTAAGGACAGATGGATTCAGGGGCGGACTGACCATTTGGGAACTCGGGCACTCTCCAAGGGCCCGGGATCAGTAGGGGGCCCCATGAAATGCCCCTGGTACCTTTCATAGGCTTTTTTGGGTGTGATTTGAGTGTGGGCCAGGACACAGGGGCCCCATGATCGCCTATTGCCCGGGGACCCCATGAGTTGTCAGTTCAACCCTTGGCCAGGCAGATGTGCAGAAGAATGAGCATAGATAAATCCCTGGATTCCAGGGAGTAAATGCTTCATGCATGATCAGCCCTTACTCAAGACGGCCACAGCCAGAAATGATAGGGGATGTTTTTCAGCAAAATAAAGCATGGAGACATGAAGAGTGGGTGAGTTTGCTTTGAACATTAAAAATGAATTAAATAGTGTTTTTGGTTTGTGGTGCCAAGATGCCGTGTAGTTCCGCTTCAATACACTTAAAAAGAAATGCAGACAACTGCTAGAAGAGGTACAATTGTAATCTCTGGATGAATTTCCCTTATGAAAATATGGAAAGAACATGTATTTGAAATGAGTAAGCAATCTCAGCAGTATTTACTTTATTATCTAAAAAATGTGCTCTATTACTTTTCTGTGATTTTGGAATGATTTGCAAACTGTATATGTCCTTTTAATACATTAGCATCATATCTGTCACGACCTGAATGCTGTCTATATGAACGTGTCTTTGCAATGAATAGAGAGACGTAAACAACACTTCATTGCAGGCTCATTTCATTTGTGACCTGTCCTTGCAGCTTACATATACAGCATTTCATCTCAGCTTCGTGCATGGCCACATCATCTCCATGGTGCTGGGCTTGTTTCTGCAATACTGTATCATACACAGATATTATCTACCATGGTGTACTGTCTATATTGAACCTTTATATTACAGAAATGCTGAAATTGCATTTTGCTACTATTTAATAAATGCTTAGGACATTTTACGGAGAAAGTGCAAGACTATTTCACAAATGAAAATCTTTCACCAAGTTATAGGGCTTTTTTCATCCTGGTACATTGCAGGATCGCACTCGGAATCTCGTGTTTTCCAGCAATTCACATAAATCTAGTGCCCATTTGCAGATCCACAGTAGTGCCATTAATGGCACTCCCAAACATCTTGCAAACATGAGAGCTTTCACATACGCCAAAATGCATTCTACCACAGTACCATGCTTTACTATTGCCAGATTTATCAAATTATGCAGCCACCTTTTTTTGTGCTTATCTCATGCATAGGTCGGCCTGTTGAAATGAATGGGCTGACTTAAACATGATGCACAGGACCATGCAAAAAAAACCCTGACATAATTGCTATGCCAGAATACATTAGGTCATGAACAGTAGTTCAAATGTAACATGTTCTAAATAGGTTTTATCTTTTGCTCCTGGTGAATAAAGTGTCTGCTGCTGCTGATTTATGTAGTGTATGGTTCACTTTTATTTGTGTAAAAATTATAGAACGGTGTTTTAGGGAGGGGATGATAGCATGGGGGTGGAAATGGGGTGTATCAAAGGAAAGGTCCTAAGAAGGGAAATTGGGGGAAGAGGAGGGGTGTGCTACAAGTGGGAAGGAAGGGAAGGGAAGGTAGTCCGGAGCGTGAGATGTCTCATTCCCCCAGGGGGAAAGGGGGGATGGAAGTAAGGCAGTAACACTATTTTTTTTTTTTTCGACAGGATTTATATAGCACCAATAGTTTGTTCAGCACTTTTCAAAAAGTAGGCGGACAGTACAGTTACAATACAGTTTGGTACAAAAGGAATCAGGGGGCCCTGCACGTTAGAGCTTACAACCTAATTTTATAAATACAGTCTTAGGTTTTAGTTGTAAAACATGGTTTAGATCTTCCTTTTGGGAGGGTCTGTAGCATCATTCAACAGGGCTGAAATATAGTTAAAGAATTTGAATTGTATCTAGTCGAAAATGTCTGCCTTTAGCATGATATAATTTACTCTGGCAAACCATTGTTAGAGTGTGTGTGTGTGGGGGGGGAGCATGGTCTGCTTCTAGTTACATGGAATGTGGGCTAGCAAGAAATTTCTGTATCTGGACTTTGGAATTGTCCTGAGGTGTAACAGGCATGCCACGGGGTTGTGACTGAGGTTGGTGTTGTTAATTGAAAGATCACTTGAGTTGAGTTGTGACTTGACTTTCAGGCAGTCCCACAAAACGTGCATCAGATTGCCCTTGAGTTTGCCACATCTCCAGCACTTGACTTTTGTGCCTGGGAGAATGTTAGATAGTACTATACCACCTTTTCATAACTTTGTATTTAGTTTCCTGATATCTGGTACATGTGGAGGTGTAAAGTAAAAAATGTATATTGTGGTCCATATGTTCCTGAGAAAAAGAGGTATTTTGGCATTTTTGTAGGAAGGATTCAGGGGTTGAATTTTGGTTTGATTAAATAAGTTGATAGGATGTGGAGAGTGTTCCTCTCGGGGGGCCTTGTTGTGCTCAGATACCCTCAAAATGGGGTGAGTTGGCATGTGAATGCCTTACTGTTAAGCAAGGAGCGTAGGCAATGCAGGAGCTGGTTTTATGTCTGGAAGGCCAGTTTTTGGATTTCTTTTTGAGTCCGAGTGCAAGGGGTTTGGAATCTACTAGGGCATGACTAGTACACAGAGTGGCAATGGTAAAACAAATAGCATGTTCATTAATTCAGAAGGGGTCATGACTGCTGGGGCATCACCTGTACCCAAGGGTCAGACTAGATTAAAGGCTCTGATGAAAGGACAGAGTCCTGAAATGTATTATCAGCTGCAGCTGAAGGCGACATGGTGGCTGAAGTCTGGCAGCTCCTGAAGATTCCCTGATGCGTGGCTCATCCAAGTTATTCTTCAGTTTGTGCTCTATTTGTGCTTCATACAAGAGTATAGTCAAACGTCATGTCAGGGGTCACAAATACAGAGATACGGATGCATCCAAGTTATTCTTTAGTTTGTGCTCTATTTGTGCTTCATACAAGAGTATAGTCAAAAGTCATGCCAGGGGTCACAAATACAGAGATAAGGATGCTGAACATTAAAGCCAGAACATTAAATTTAGTCAAGAGTCACAGCAAAACCAGGGCAGTTGAAATGCAAGGTAAGAGCAAACTATGTGAATAACTTGGTTAATGTACTAATTCATGTCTTGTATTAATAAGGTGCCAATTGTGATTATAATGAGGTCTTATGAGGTCTTAGAGGGGAGTTGTACTAAACACTGTGCTAACCTTGTTTTTTCCAAGTTTCAGTCGGTAACAAAAGAAGTCAGAATTGTGGCTATAGAAGGTCAAAGATGTCATAACTTACATGCAGCTGCAGGTTGGGAAATCTCCTGCCTGCAGCTCATTGGCCGACAGCTAACTTTGGGTTCTGACCGAATCCAGTGTGGACCAAAACCAAGCTCATCCCTAATGGTGGCTGTAATGTGTGTGTAAAGGTTTAATTGCTTAGTTAACCTTCCCTGTAATGATCACTTTTAGGGCCCTTTTGATGTGCTTTTGGGCAGCTTAAGGGCCTTTTCACACTGATGCGCGTTTCATGCATTCCCATTGACTTACACTGGAAGGTGCTTTTTTGCTGTGCTTTTGAAAAACTGCACCAAAGATACAGCATGCAGGACATTTCAAAGCACAGTGCACCTGCAGTGTGAACAGTTACATTGGATTTAATGGAGGACAGTTTCATGTGCTTTTGTTGCCCTGGAAAAGCATATCAAAAGCACACCAGTGTGAAATAGGCCTTAAAGGATAAGTTTACCTTTTTAAAAAAAAATTATAAATGCACATTTTTTTGCAGGTAAAAAATGTGCATTTACAATTTTTTTTCCTAGGAGCCTGGAAAGTATTGCACCAGGGATTAGCAGATCTCTGGTGCCTTGAAGGTCTCCTGCAGACTGTCAGTATAATCTGTCTGCCTGTACATCGTACGGGCAGGAAGTTTCACACTGACAGGAAGAATCAATGAACTGCCTAGAGTGCTCAACAGCGCCGCGGTAGTTCATTGAGAACTACAAGTCGACATCCGCAAAGGATGTCAGTACTTGCAGTTGATTAATTCACAGAAATCTGTGAATGAATGATGTGGTCGTGTGGGGGTGGAGCCCTGCATGGCCACACTCTTCTGAAAAAAGTGACAGCTGGTATAGGGAACTTCTCTTCATACTGCTGTCACACACAGGGCTCAGATTGCCAAGCCTCTGCAGGAGCGGGAACATGTTAAATGTTCCACCCTAAAAACTGGTGTAACATGTAACATGTTCCCAAAGGTGAACTTTAAACTGGAGCTCAACCCAAAAGGGAAAGTTCCACTGTAAGCCTTTGTCCCCCACTCACTCCCCACTATGGATTGGCACCTTTGGGGAGCGGGTACCCTAATTTGACAGGTACCCACTATCACTTCCGTTGCAATCGCCTAGGTGATTGGAAGTGGAAGTTGTCTTCCCCCCCTCCCTCCCCGTAGTCTTCTGGGACATGTGACAAGTCCCAGAAGACTATAGGGTCATTCACAAAGCACAGCGCTTCTCGCGCATGCGCAGTGGGCACCTGGCTGTGAAGCTGCAAACTGTCACAGCCGGGTTCCCACACTAAAGATGTCGGCGCCAGGGAGAGAAGACGGCCAATGAAACCAGCAGTTGTGAGGACACCGCTGGACTGAGGGACAGGAAAGTGTCTGTATTTTAAAAGTTAGCAGCTACAGTTTTTGTAGCTGCTGATTTTTATTTTTTTTTTTCAGGTGGAACTCCGCTTACAGCTCACAATCTAACTACCTACATCACTTATGCCAAGGCCAATCTGAGAAAAAGTCAATTAACATTATAATATCAGTTTGAAAGGAAACACATGCAGGCAGAGGGAGAACATATACAATTAATTTAGATTGTGATTTCAAATCCAGGGCCCATATTAATGGTTATCAAAAATTGCTCTGGTATATGTGTTAGGGTTTAATGAGATGTTTGCTGGGGAGGAGAAGCTGAAAAGGGCAACAGAAAAGGAATAGTAATAGATGGATAAGAAAAACAGAATGCTAAGTCAAAGCAGTATGCAAGCAAGAGGGTGGCTGACTACTCTCTGGAAAGATGGTCAGAAGGCAGGGAGAAATGTGAAAGTTGGTTTGATCTGCAGAAACTCAGTTTTTGGGTCTTTTTTTGGGTCTGAGTGCGAGGGGTTTGGGATTTGCCAGGGGTACCCTTTTTTGATGCTTTATTGAAAACTTGAACTTGGATGGGTGCAGTGTAACTGTGGGATACTTCAGTAATGTTAAGTATTAACTTGAGGACACCTATCCACCTCTTAAAGATTCTTAGCACAGTCCTTGCAGCAACAAATGGTGGGCTGAACTACACAAGGACATCATGAGCAATGTCCACTTTAAGTACAAGCTGACTCTGATGCAAGGACGACAGCAGCAGGACACTGTTACTGGGATCTCACACACCAGTCTTTACTCACAAATGTCTCCGGATAGTTGGATGCCTTCTTCCAATATCAGCCAGATATTTCTCACATGAACTCTTCTTCAAAACTAGATCTTCAAAAGAAAGTCCCTCAATCAGGTCCAGAGTTCAGTAGAATAGGCCCCCCAGCTAGCATAGCTAGGACCTTGGTGAACAAATGAAGAAGCACAGCTGGACTGTCCGGAAGGACAGCAGTACGTCACGCTGTGTTCTCGTCCTGGACAAGAACCCTCCTGTCCAGAAGGACAGCAGCACGTCACGCTGGGTTCTCCTCCTGGACAAGAACCCTTCTGTCCAGAAGGACAGCAGCACGTCACGCTGGGTTCTCCTCCTGGACAAGAACCCTCCTGTCCAGAAGGACAGCAGCACATCACACTGGGTTCTCCTCCTGGACAAGAACCCTCCTGTCCAGGACAGCAGCACGTCACGCTGGGTTCTTCTCCTGGACAAGAACCCTCCTGTCCAAAAGGACAGCAGCACGTCACGCTGGGTTCTCCTCCTGGACAAGAACTCTTCTGTTCCAGGCCTCAAACTCTTTATGCTCTCTCCCAGCCACCCACTGGGCAAACTCAGCTAATCCCCCCAGAGATTAGCTGGGACCACATAAATATTCATAATGTAGATTCGACTCTACAGGAACAGCCAAACCCACAGCTTGTGAAACTTAGAGCAAACTAGGGTAATCACAAACAGCTCCACCAATTATAGGAAAGTTAGAAAACTACCTGTAAATGTACCTAACCTAGCACCTATCTAGAAGGGTGCTACATCCACAACAAAATTGCTAAGCTCCATCCCACTACATTAAATGAATGGTTAAACCCCCTTGCAAGTTTTTTCTTTTTGCGGTCTGTGTCCTGCTAGATAAACTTCCCCCTCAACGCCTGTCTTAGGGCCCACTCCCCCTACCCTGGATGGCTAAAAAACACCCTAAACTGCAGCAGTTTATTGTGTGCCAGCTGTCCGTTTCAGCTGCAGTAATATAACGGTAGAGTTCTTTATGTTTCAATGCAGCACACAGCTCCATTTTTTTTGCACAAAAGTGACACTTCATGCATGTCACTGCAGTGCAGTGCATTGTACTGCTGTACAATGACATGTGATCCTGTCCTGTGCACTGCAATAAAATGTAGCACATGTGTATTGTAGCACAATTCACTGGACCGCACCTGCCGGATGTGTTGCAGTGTCAATAGGGTACATAGAAAATTATTGTTTTCTGTGTGTCCTGGTGGTGACCAGCATTCATCAAGTGCAGTAAAATACAGTTGCCCTCACTATGTGTGAACAGAGTCTTAGAGACACAACAGAAAAAGAGAAGAAATTCTGACATTGTTGTCAGAGTTGTCATTGGTGTCCCAACGGGAGGCTTGTCTCTCACTTCTTGCTCTGGTGAAAACTCTAATATTTTTGATTTCCCATCACGTTCTGTCTTAGTGACAATGGTCACCAGGGGTGAATCTCACCGTGGACACAGACAGCAATAAAGACCTAACCTCTTACAACTTTCAGCCTGGGTTCACACTGATGCGGTCTGAAATTTGCAGTGTTTTCTGTACAAATTCTGCACCACATCAGAATCGCACCCCGTTCATGCGAAGCGCTGCGGGTGTGTATGTTAAGTTAACAACACCCCAAATTCGGCCCGCAAAATGCGGTGCAATGTGCAGAATCGTATTGCATAGGTGTGAATACCCATGCAATCCAATTCTAGTGCAGACCAAAAAAAGGGTCCTGCACCTTTTTGGTGCTGGTGCAGTGCGATTAGAGCCATACAAAATGTATGGCTCCAATCGCACCGCACACAAATCGCATGTGATTTGCACTGGAATGCGGTGCGGTTCCTGTGCGAATCACATGCGATGTACTGCACCGCATATATATGTGAACCCGGGCTAAGCCACATCTCTGACATTGAAGTTTAAATTGTTACTAAACCCATAACAGTAAAATCAGTCTGTATATGCAGTAAAGCATGCTTGTTCTACTCACTGTGGAACCTAAGGGGTTAACCCTCTGCATTGTGTAAAAAGGCTGTTTGATCCTGTCTTCTCTAAACCTCCCCTTCTACTGTCCCCAATCCATCTTCTAATAGAAGAGAACCTTGGGGGCAAGCTATACATTCTCAGTTTGGTTTATATTGCTAGAGAGCTTTTTTTCTTTGGAGGGTGCATGTGATAAGCACAGGGCCAATCAGCACTGTCCAGACAGAAGGTCAGGGGTCCTGCAGCCCCATAGGACAATCAGGGTAGAATGCAAACTCCTCCTACAAGCTTTAACCTGTGCTCTGCTGGACACCAATAGAAGTCACAAGACTGCTATATACTGCTGATGAGAAAAGGTATTTAGCAGTTTATAGTTACTAAAATAATATCATTTCCATGTTCTGTGTACTGTGGGAGACCAGATAGAGTGAATGCAGGGTCCTGGGTTTAGTAACACTTTAACAGGCAGAGACAGGGAACAATGGGCATTTAGGCATGAATATTGATATATGACTTGGACTCTGTCCAAAGTGTTCATGATATGAATGTGTGTGCATATGCACGTGTTTCTGTTTAAATCCCATTACACAATGTTCTCTTTCTTTATGCACTACTAATGTCAACATCTTAGTTCCAGCTCTGTGGTTGCAAGTGGGCCACATCACAAATATCCTTTTAGGCCAGTGTAAATAAAAGTTACATACAGCATTAACTTGCATCCTGAATGCCTTTAAAAATAGGCCTGTTTTGCAGTAAGAATTTATGTATGAGTTACATATCTTTTGTCAGATGTAATAGGGGAGTAAAGTGCTGTTTTACAGATCAATTCTTAGGACATAACTGCTCTATACACATATATTTAGGCAAACACGTTAGCACACGTAATAGCACAGCGTGCTTTCTCTGCATTGACTGAAAAGGTTACATCTCATCACAGTTCCCATTTCCTTTTATGTTTTTATTAGAACCTAATGTGCTTTTTCATACGCAATAGGAAATATCCTGCAATTCCTGTTTTCTGGCCAGGCTTGCTAATCTGTGTGGGAACTAAAGGTATCCCTTGCTATACAGGAACAGGACTGGAAGTATTTGTGCTGATCCGGATCATTGCCTTTTTTTTTTCCGAAGCAGACAGTACTATTATTTTTAACACCTGTACGCCAACAATGAATGTAAATGGATAGTGTGTTTTCCAGAATATCATCCAATACCCACCTGAAACGGAAATCATCAGTTTTCACCACTATCTATTCTAGTCTAGCTGATGATTGATTCAGGGGAAGCCTCAGCCCAGTAAATGGACATAACTTTGCACAGGGTCAAATCATAGCCCTTTTTTGTATTTAGAATGAACAAATATATGCAAAATCACAACTATTGCAGACTGTGCAACTGCTATGGGGCCCAGGTGCAGGAGAGGGCCCAGTAGTTTTTTGTTCCTGATTAATTTTTTTTTTTTTTCAAAAATGAATAAAAATGACATATAAATATCCAAAAGCCTTTATTCACCAAGCTGCAGTAACACTTAAAATCCAATTAATAACAGATAAAAAGGGAAGTTCTGTTCATTCTCCTCCGTCTCCCCCCCTCTCTTTTTTTTCAGGGAGCAGGTACATATTTCTGATGGGTATCCAATCCCATAACTCCCCTCCCCTCCCCTCCCAGGACATGTCACATGCTTCAGAAAACTGCGGGACCATTGAGAAAGCACAGTACATGTCACACATGTACAATTGGAAGCCAGCTGTGAAACACCAGGAAGTTACAGCCGGCTTCCCAAAAGCAAGATGGCAGTACCAGAGACCCAAAGACCAGCAAAGAACTGGAACAGGTGATGACTGTGCTGGATCCCTGGGCTGGTAAGTGTTTGTATATTAAAAGATGATGGCTCTGGGTCCCTGGGCTGGTAAGTGTCTGTATATTAAAAGATAACAGCTCTGGGTCCCTGTGCTAGTAAGTATCTGTATAATAAAAGATGATGGCGCTGGATCCCTGGGCTGATGAGTGTCTGTATATTAAAGGATGACAGCACTAGATCTCTGGGCTGCTAAGTGTATTTTAAAAGATGTCAGTACTGAATCCCTGGAACATTAAGTGTCTGTATATTAAAAGATGATGGCGCTGCATCCCTGGGCAAGTAAGTGTCTGTATATTAAAAGATGACGGCGCTGGATCCCTGGGCTGATAAGTGTCTGTATATTAAAAGATGATGGTCCTGGATCCCTGGGCTGGTAAGTGTCTGTATATTTAAGGATATCAGCACTGGATCCCTGGGATAGTAAGTGTCTGTATATTAAAAGATGACGGCACTGGATCCCTGGGCTGGTAAGTGCCTGTATATTAAAAGATGACGGCCCTAGATCCCTGGGCTGGTAAGTGTCTGTATGTTAAAAGATGACGACCCTGGATCCCTGGGCTGGTAAGTGTCTGTATGTTAAAAGATGACGGCCCTGGATCCCTGGGCTGGTAAGTGTCTGTATGTTAAAAGATGACGGCCCTGGATCCCTGGGCTGGTAAGTGTCTGTATGTTAAAAGATGACGGCCCTGGATCCCTGGGCTGGTAAGTGTCTGTATATTAAAAGATGACGGCACTGGATCCCTGGGCTGGTAAGTGCCTGTATATTAAAAGATGACGGCCCTGGATCCCTGGGCTGGTAAGTGCCTGTATATTAAAAGATGACGGCCCTGGATCCCTGGGCTGGTAAGTGTCTGTATATTAAAAGATGACGGCCCTGGATCCCTGGGCTGGTAAGTGTCTGTATATTAAAAGATGACGGCCCTGGATCCTTGGGCTGGTAAGTGTCTGTATATTAAAAGATGACGGCCCTGGATCCCTGGGCTGGTAAGTGTCTGTATATTAAAGATGACGGCCCTGGATCCCTTGGCTGGTAAGTGTCTGTATATTAAAAGATGACGGCCCTGGATCCTTGGGCTGGTAAGTGTCTGTATATTAAAAGATGACGGCCCTGGATCCCTGGGCTGGTAAGTGTCTGTATATTAAAGATGACGGCCCTGGATCCCTTGGCTGGTAAGTGTCTGTATATTAAAAGATGACGGCCCTGGATCCCTGGGCTGGTAAGTGTCTGTATATTAAAAGATGACGGCCCTGGATCCCTGGGCTGGTAAGTGTCTGTTTATTAAAAGATGACGGCCGTGGATCCGTGGGCTGGTAAGTGTCTGTATATTAAAAGATGACGGCGCTGGATCCCTGGGCTGGTAAGTGTCTGTATATTAGAAGATGATGGCCCTGGATCCCTGGGCTGGTAAGTGTCTGTATATTAGAAGATGATGGCCCTGGATTGCTGGGCTGGTAAGTGTCTGTATATTAAAAGATGATGGCCCTGGATCCCTGGGCTGGTGAGTGTCTGTATTATAAAGATGATGGCCCTGGATCCCTGGGCTGGTAAGTGTCTGTATATTAGAAGATGATGGCCCTGAATCCCTAGGCTGGTAAGTGTCTGTATTATAAAGATGACAGTGCTGAATTCCTGGGCTGGTAAGGATATATTAAAAGATGTCAGCACTGGATCCCTGGGATTGTAAGTGTCTGCATATTAAAAGAATACGGCGCTGGATCCCTGGACTGGTAAGTGTCTGTATATTAAAAAATGTCAGTGCTGGATTCCTGAGGTGGTAAGAATCTGTAAATTAAGTCAGCAGATGCAATATTTTTAGCTGCTGGCTTTTAATTATTGTTTGAACTGACTGGAGCTCCTCTTTAAATTAAAGAGACAATCCTTAGTACTAAAGAATGAAAAGTCAAAATAAGACCTTTTTTACTCTTTATATATTCTGTGTTTTGCTACTTCAACTTGTACCATTTATATATGCCAAAAAAGGAAATTCGTGTTCCAAAATATTTTTTTTTACTTAGCCATTAAATTATATCCCTTCCACAATAATGTTTTTCCTTCTCTGTCTGTGTATTATATCCATCAGAAAAATAAGGGCTTTATTTCTAAGTTTAGTCTACGGGCAAAGCCGTAGACCAGTGGTTCTCAACCTGTGGGTCGCGGCCCCTTTGGGGGTCGAACGACCCTTTCACAGGGGTCCCTTAAGACCATCAGAAAACACATATTTCCGATGTGTAAAGAGCAGCTACTGTGTAGAAAGCAGCTGCTGTGTTGAAAGCAGCTACTCTGTTAAAAGCAGCTACTGTGTAGAAAGCAGCTGCTGTGTTGAAAGTAGCTACTCTGTTAAAAGCAGCTACTGTGTTGAAAGCAGCAGTATTGGAGGTAAAACGACACTTCATGAATTATAATTACTGGGTAAATAATTTTATGGTTGGGGGTCACCACAACATGAGGAACTGTATTAAAGGGTCACTGCATTAGGAAGGTTGAGAACCACTGCCGTAGACTTTATTTCCTAGTGCCAGCTGTGCATCCAGAAGTGCTGCGATACAACAAATATACAGTCTGATATAAACGAGTTTTTAATTATAATCTGCATACAGCTGGCTGAGGCTTGTTGGCCATCTTTAGTGCAATAGATGGAAACCAAGACTACTGTGGAGTAGCATTTGGGGAGCAATAGGGAAGTGTAAGCTGTTGGGTTATGGATAGTGCAGTATTGGAAAACTATGAAGCATGTGTTTCACCTGCAGTTGCCACTACTTTTTTTATTACCCTCATGCACACTGGACGTTTTGATAACGCTGGTAACATTAGCTGTGTAAAGTTACATTAAAAATGTGAGTTTTGCAGCGTTTTTGCATTAGCGTTTAGCGGCGTTATCCCGCGTTTTTCCACATTTGTGTTTTTTTGCGTTTTTTTTACCGAAAAATATTTTTCTTTGGTCAAAAAAAAATCCAAAAATGCCGGTTTGCGGTGTTTTACCGCGTTTTGCTGTGTTTTTCAGTGTTAGAGCGTTTTTACAGCTAAAAAACTCCTCTAGAAACCTACTAGTCCTGTTTTTTTTTCCAGACAAAAAACGTCCCAGCCAAAAAATGTTGATTACAGTCTATGTGTGCATGGACACATAGGCTAACATGCTGGGGGGTTTACTGGCTGTAGATAAAAAGCCAAAAACAGCAGCTGTAAAAACATCAAGTGTGCATGAGGGCAAATCTTTGTTTTCAGTTCACAAATGTACAAAATAATTACAATGTAACAGCTACTGCAGCTTTGTATCATTGTATGTATCTAAAGTAGTCACATAACATGAAACTGAATTTATGGGGCCTCATACCTCTGAAAGCAATCCTATGCTCTGAAGGGGATTCCATCATTACACCTTCAGTGACAGTAAGGCTACTCTCACACTAGCTTTGTCAGCAGGAGTCAGACAGGCGTTTGGGAAGTGTTTTTTTAACGCTTCTCAAATGCCTATGAAAATTCTGCATGGCAGCACACAGTGCTATTCACACTGAAGTGTTAGCGTTGCGCTGCGTTGCGTCGCGGCAAAACTGATGCCTCATGTCCAGTCAGGAGGAGTTGAAGCCTCCCATTCAAGTCTATAGTGACACTCCTCAAACGCCTGGCAGGCGTTTGTGCGGCGTTTACGAGGTGGTTGCGAGGCATTTGCGGAGCGTTAATACCATCAAACTTCATTATAGGCATTTGTGGTGCGGTTTTAAAGCCCTAAGAAAATCAAAATTGTCAAAACCCGATAGCCTGGAATACTTTGCAGTTCCTCACGTGTCTGGTGCCAGTCATTTGACCACATGCTGTGGCATTATTCATATGGACTCTTCTGCAGAAGAGAATTGATGTTAAGTCTGAGCTGCTGATTGGGCAGCTTTTCCAGAACATCAGTCCTACAAGACACTTTAAATGAAGTCTTGTTCCCAGCTCTGACATTTTACATTGTTCTTTTGTTTTTTTTTGTTTATCACTGAAGGAACTGATTGTATTGATTAAAACTTTCTTTCAACTGTCAAAGCCCACGTGAACACTATTGAATTTTTATTCTTAGATGTGTACGCTCCTCCTTAACACGTGTAAGCTGAGTCTAGATCAGGAAGAAATTTTCTTATAATGCAGTGGAATGTTTCATTGTATGCTGTCATTCAGAACAACATAACAAAGAACAACACTTAATGAAAAAAAGCTATAGGACATAAGCTCTTGAAGGCAATGCCCTACTGAGCTCTGTTTCATTAAGGCCTCATTCACATGGCCACTTTGGGCCGTCCACCAACAAGAAAGAGTGTAAGGCATCGTTCAAATTGGGCTACTAAAGTGTACATCTGTGCAAATGCGGTGTTTGCCTGCATAAGATGCACAGGCAGTCCCATTCATGTCTATTGGGACACAGAGGCTACAGAGACACATCCATGTGGGTAGAGGGTGTGTGTTCCCAAACGGAGTGTGAGTTTGGGGACACGCGCCCACACCTGTTCAGATGTCATATTGGAAGCAGCAACTGTATAGACATTAATGTGACTGCCTGCATGTGGATGCACAGAACACCTGGGCACCTTGTGCAGGCAAACATAGATGTATGCCTTAAGCAGGCCATACATGGGTTGAATCCTGAACGATTTTTCGATCGCAAATTGAAAACGTTCGTTCTGTAATCCGATGGTGCCACCAATGATTTAGAAAATCAGTTGTTTTTCATGAATTTTCCAACATGCCCGATAAACAAAATGGGGAGGAACCACGAAAATCGACCGGTGCCATTGCCCCACTAACAGAGCGAAAATCGGTCCATTATTCTTAGGTCCGATTTTCAAATGAAAAATCATTTGGAAATTGACCCATGTATGGCCGGCCTTAGTATGCCATGTGAACAAAGCCTTATGCAGGCCATACATAGGTCAAATGTTGAACTAATTTTCTTTAGAAAATGGGACATTTCGTGCATTTTGTAATGCAATAGTGCCACCATTGATTTTTGAAATTCAACCAACTAAGCCTTCAATTTCTCCTCAAGTTGCTACAGAAAAGGATTTTCGTGGCCAAGAATTTTCTTTTCTTTCCAGGTCACAGCTTTATATTTCTTGCATGATTCTCCCATCATTGATTCAAAATTTGTTCGTTTTTCAAAACATTTCCAACATGCCCGATCACTCAAATTCGATGGTCACATGAAAATTGTCCGTTTCTGTGACCCACTAATGGTGTGAAATTTGAATTAAAATTCTTAGAAAAGATTTTCAAAAGAAAATTCTGTTGGAATTTGATCTGTGTATGGCCGGTTTTAATCTCTGCTGGCTTCCACAGGTGTTTGTGATCAGCCGCTGCCAGCACTCCGTACAGATAAATGACAGACTGAACAGTGCCATGGTTGTTCACATGTAAACAGGTGTTGCATGTGATCTGGAATAGATGAGTGATGTGGAAGACCGCCTGGCACCTCACCTGGGTGCTTCCTCGCTGATGGAACACAGGAACAAGGAATTATAGCTGGGCATTGCACCCAAAAACTAGACGACACTAGCTTAGGTGCAAACAGAAACTCCTTTATTGAAAAGTCACACAGAATTTACACCACACAAAATCAGATAAGATCTTGATCACACAATCCTAAACAATGCAAACTTTAAACAGTAACATCATCAGTACATCTAACAGTTTATCTAATAAACAGCTAGCAGCTAACAGTAACCTAATTAAACAGTGATCTAATCAATAGCCAGGCACCCAGACCAGTCAGGGATCCCACCTCAGACAGTCTGGTAACCGCAACCCTGAATACACAAAGTACATTACGTTTGCTGTGTAATCACTTGGATGAACAGTTACATTTAAACAGCCACAGCTCTTGTCAGCCTGTCATTGATTTTTACAGGCTAAGTGGCTGTGGTTGATCACAAAGGAAGTGTTCTGCTGACTACTAGTATGCATAGGACTGTTCTAATGATTGCAGTCTTCCAGCCCTGATGGCTTGGATGAGCATAGTGGGGAAGCAGAATATACACCATAAAAGTGGAGGAATTACATAACTGTCTCTTCTCCCACAGTGGGCCATGGCAGAGAGCTAATGCTGGGGAGGAAGATAGAGTTGAGTACTGCCTGGAGTAGAAACAAGGTGGAGTCGGGGGACTCAGACTGGGCTGCAGTGATTGGTTTCCCATGCATTTTCACCATTGTCTGTTGCCTAGGCATTACCACCAATGCGCTTTGTTGCCTTTGTATTATTATGATGGCCAGTAAGTTCCTGATGTATTACTACCTATGTTTGTGTCATTGCCAATTTAATTTTCTTCTGTGTGCACGTGTGACCAAGTCAGTGCTACCTGTTTTGGTGTTGATATTACCAATATCAAGTTTCTAAACTCAAAACCAAAAATTTAATATGTTGAAGTTTACCAATTAATAAATTTGGGCCTCAGTTTTCTTTTTTAGACTTTTTCCTCTATTTTCCCCTGTTGATCCAGCCAGTAAGACACTTTTAGTGCTGGGATAGCTCCAGTCTATGGAAGAGCAATGAAGCCATCCATGAACAGCAGTATTGTTAGCAGGGGCGGACTGACCATTCAGGCACTCAGGCAGTGCCTGAGGGCCCGGGGTCAGTAGAGGGCCCCATGAAATGTTCCTGGTACCTTTTATAGGCTTTTTTGGGTGTGCTTTGAGTGTGGGCAAGGACACAGGGGCCCCATGGTCCCCTATTGCCCGGGGGCCCCATGAGTTGTCAGTCCACCCCCGATTGTCAGCCTATTGAGGGAGTGGTGTTGGATGCATTAGTAGGTGTAAATGGACTTCACTAATGACTTAAAGCTGCACTCCAGCTAACTTGTTTTAGGCAGGTTTCTATTTTTGTCTTGAAATAAAGATTTTACATAAGTTAAAACAAACCATTGTAAGTGCCTCCCTCTGTCAGTATTACTTTTTTTATATAACTCCCTGAAGGCGTGAATACACAAAAGCACATAATAACTATCTTTGTTAATCTCAACAAAATCAAGTAATTTAACTTATTTAAAGTGTACTTAACTGAAAATATAATTCTCAGTATGTCTGGGATTTTGCCTCTCTGTATACAGTTTTCATAAGCAACCATTTTTGTGTAAATCTGAAGTGTTTTGGTTTTTTTCTTTTTATACACTTTAAACTTGATCGTTATTTTTGTAAACAGGGGAAATTATACAGGAAAATAAAGGTAACAGTATCTTTCTGATCTAAATGGACCATGAAAGAGAATATGTAGGACTTTTTTTTTCTTCAGGAAACTGCACAGCTGAAGTACAAGGAATTTTCAGGTTCTAAAGTGGTTTTAAGTTACAAAACAAACATGTTCTCTGGACTGTAAAGTGGATGGTACAGTTTGTTTTTCTGAGTAAACCCATCCTAAAACAACACAAGTTGTGTCATCACAGGGGTGGGGTAAGAGACTTCTTCCCACACCTGTATTTTCTCGTCATTATTCTTCCTTCTTGGTGACATTCCTGGACAGAGAGGCAAGGGTTACATTACAGTCCTTGATTTGGCATGGCCCAGCCCTGTTACGTGTAATGTTATTACCACATGCTGTAGACTCAAAGTTCAAAGCGAAGGAAAAACCCCACACTCAGCAAACCTCGCGTACTCTGGGAACTTTTGCCGGATCTGCAAAATAATAAAGATTTATACCTTTGCTTTGTGGTGATGTAGTTAGATCATTGTATTGTCATAATAGTTCTTTTTGTGAATTTCCAATGAAGTGATGATATCTGGATATGAGATTTATATAGCGCCAACAGTTTGCACAGTGCTTAACAAAATGAAGGTAGACATAACAGTTACAATACAATTTGGTACTAAAGGAAACAGAGGGCCCTGTTCATTACAGCTTACAATCTAGGAGGAAGGGTCAAGTGATACAAAAGGTAATAGCTGTGTGGGATGAGCTGATGGAGGAAATAAAAGGCAGTTTACTATTTAGAAGCAGGATAGGCTTCTCTAAAGAGAATGGTTTTCAGGGATCGTCTAAAGGTGGATAGATTAGGAGATAGTCAGACAGATTAGGGTAGGGAGTTCCATAGGATGGGAGAAGTCCTGGAGGCGAGCATGGGAGGAGATGACACGGGAACTAGAGAGCAGAAGGTCTTTGGAGGATCAAAGAGAGCGGTTTGGTTGATATTTTGAGACCAGGTTGGTGATGTAGCTGGGGGCAGAGTTGCGGATGGCTTTGTAAGTTGTTTTCAGTATTTTGAATTGTATTCCTTGTGCGAGTGGAAGCCAGAGGAGGGATTGGCAGGGAGGGGTAGCAGACACTGAACAGTTGGTAAGATGGATGAGCCTGGCAGCAGTATTCATGATGGACTGGAGAGGGGATAGCCTATGTAAAGGTTAGCCAATGAGGAGGGAGTTGCAGTAGTCGACACAAGAGAAAACCAGGGAGTGAATTAGGAACTTTGTGGTATCATTGGTTAAAAAGGGGTGTATTGTGGAGATGTTGCGGAGGTTGAGTTGGCATGATTTGGACAGGGATTGGATATGGGCCTGAAAAGATAGTTCAGAATCCAGGGTTACCCCTAGCACCCAGGCATGCAGGGATGGGTTGATAGTGGTGCTATTGATCCTGACCAAGGAATCAGGGGAAGAGGCACGTGGGGGATGAAATATTATGAGCTTAGTTTTGGATAGATTGAGTTTTAGGAAATGGTGTGACATCCAGTCTGATATGTCTGTTAGTAAATCGGTGATATGTGAGGAAACTGATGGGGTAAGTTGAGGAGTAGAGAGATAGATTTGTGTGTCATCAGCATAGAAATGGTATTTGAAACCATGGGAAACTGTCAGCTGACCCAAGGAAGAAGTGTAGATCAAGAATAGGAGAGGTCTAAGGACAGAACCTTGGGGGACCCCGACAGTAAGAGCAGTAGGAGAGGAGGAAGTAGAGTTGTAAGTGACACTGAAGGTGTGGTGAAATAGGTAAGATTTGAACTAACGGAGAGTACAGTCAGGGAGACCAAGTAAACAGAGTTTTTTGAGGAGGAGAGGGTGGTCAACTGTGTGGCCAAGAGTAAGAGTACAGAATAGTGACCATTGGTTAGTGAGTTGTTTGGGAGTTTTAGGAGAGCAGTTTCTGTGGAGTGTTGTGGGCGAAATCCAGACTGAAGGGGATCGAGAAGGTTATTCTCAGTTTGATGGCAGCTCAACCGGTTGTAGAATAGATATTCAAGGAGTTCGGAGGCAAAAGGGAGTAAGGAGATGGGTATTAGGTTGCTAAGATTGGTGGGGTCCAGTGAGGCATTTTTAAGTATGGGGTGACTAGTGCATGTTTTAGAGAGTTGGGGAATATGCCAGTAGAAAGGGAGAGATTGAAGATACAAATTAAAGACTGAAGGATAGAGCCAGAGGATGACTGTAGTAACAAGGGAAGTATAGATTGTGCAGGTGGATAAGGAGTGTAGGGTGAGGGAGATATTTGTACAGTGGAGATCTTGTCATGAATTGCATCAATCTTATTTTTGAAGTGATTAGCGATCTCCTGGGCAGTGAGTGAGTTAGTGGGTAGAGGTAAAGAAGGATGAAGTAGAGAGTTAAAGGTAGAAAAGAGTTGATGGGGATTGCATGCGAGGGTGTTAATGAGAGTGATAAAATAGGTCTATTTGGCAGTGTGGAGACAGGAGTTGTATTTTGAAAGGCAGATTTATATTGGTCAAAGACTTTCTGGATCTTAGTCTTACACCATATATGCTCAAGAGCACGGCTACGTTTTTTTGAGGCATCTGGCACTGTCTCTTTGCCAGGACTGTAGCGGTCAGGGCCTAATTCTGTGTGTAGTGAGGGGGGCCAATGTGTCCACGGTGGATGACAGTGAACTGTTGTAGACAGAAGTGGCCAGGTTGGGACAGGACAGGGCTGAGATTTTGTCATAGAGACAATCTGTTGCCGAAAAAAGAAGAGCGTGGTTAAGACAGCAAAGGTTTCTACGGCTAACTGTTTTGTAGTTGGAAGACAAGGAGAAAGTGAAGCTAATAAGGGAGTGATAAGAAAGAGGAAAGGGATAGTTGGGGAGGTTGCAAGGAGTGCATAGTTTGGAGAATACAAGGTTGAGGCAGTTACCATTAGAGTGAGTAGAAACATGTGTCCATTGTTTTAGGTCAAAAGAAGTATAAGATTATATTAAAAAAACTTTCATAAGAAAACAGTGCAAACCTTCACATGAGTATAGGCACCAAATGTTATCAGTTGTACCTATTGTTTTTGATATTCCGTACTCCCAGCATGTACTGGGAGCCTCATGAACTTACTATGTTGTCCAGGCAAGTTGACATTTCAGTTGTATGCCATTGAACAGTGGTCTCCAAAGTGTATGCCAGATGCCCTTTGCTTACCTGTATCTGGCCCTTGGGGCACTGTTCCTTCCACTGATATGAGTGACTAATCCTTCCATTATCACCAACGATACAAACATTGGGGCACTATTCCTCCCACTGACACCAATGATTAGGCACAATCCCTCCCATAAATATCAATGATGCGGCACTATTCCTCCTACTGACCACAAGTCTATGCAATTTTTACTCTCACTGATCACCAAGCCTGAAAGATAGTCTACTCCCACTGACAGTCCAGCCCTCTAAAGTCTGATGGACAGTAAAGTGGCCCTTTGTTTAAAAAGTTTGGAGACCCCTGCCATAGGAGAAAACACCTTCTTAGCTTTAAAATATATCTGTAGCCATCATATTTTTCTAATGCTGGGCAGAGGAGGCAATAGGTAAGTAGGTATTATGTTGGATTTTCTATTACTTGACAATGGTCACTAGAAGATATAGTGAGAGTGAATCTTCCGAGTACAGACACAGACAGCCATAAAATTCTGACATGTTCACACTGTATCCAAAATTTAAGAAAACGCTTTATCTATAGGTATAATTTCACAACTGGAGGTACACATTTTGCAATGGGCATGTTGGCACATAAAGAAGCATTTTTAGTAATCTTAGGCCCCGGGAAAAGAAACCACCACCAGCCAGCAATAGCACCTCCATTCTTACCATATATACATTCACAAAAAAGCACTTGGATGGAAATTCTACACTGTTACCTTAGTGTGAATAGCAACAAGGAGTCACTTACTGTCCCATAGCCAAAACAAGGAGTGAGAGGAAATCCCTCCAAAGTAATAAAATCCCTTGTTATCACCAGGGTCACCAGAACTAGTGTCCCCTTTTGAAGAATTCTATTCTATTACTGTTCTGGGTAGAACCCAGAATTTGAGAATTTTCTTTCACTTTCGGTGATCAGGTAAGCAGGACAAATCTCGCTAATCAGGGCACAGACAGCAATTAAAACCTGCCCTCCACGCTGTCCAAAACATGAAAAAAGGCTTTGCCTTTAGTTTTACTTCCAGATATGATTTTAGCATAATGACATAGGGCATAGCATAGGCCTGCAGAACTGCTAGGGGCAGCACCCAGCCACCCAAACATAATGTCAATGACTGTTAGAGTAACGCATATCTATAGGATCTTTCCTGCCTTCTTGAATGGCAGTGAGTAAAGGTTGTCTTGCCTTGCACTGAAATATTACTAAGTTCCCATTTTCCTGTCCCTATATAGTGTGTGTTATCTTATTTGTAGAATAGTGTTGGATTTACTCTGGATCAAAGAACTTTAAAAGCAGTTTGCTGTTTGAGTTAGTGGCTTCAGGTGTTTTGGCGCAGAGTGGGTACAGCCTTGACCTGGTAAATCTAGTCAGTTCACTGAGCTGGGAGGTGATAGATAAAAAAACAGTTGGCCTAGGTGGGCAGCAAGTATAAATTCAGCTTTGATGTGAGATTAGCTCATGCTACTTCAAGGTAGGTTCAGGTTAGATATGCTTGAACAGCCATGATTATATAAACATTGAACAGTAGGTCATCCTAAAACTAGCAATCACGTGAATTATTACACACACTAAATGGTTTATTTATTTCATGCAAACAATATGATACATGCTCATGAAATTTAAGTATTTAGCATGAATTCATTTTATATTTTGGGATGGCCCTAACCACAAAACATTCCATGCCATGTTGGTGTTTGCAGATTACAGCTGCCTTTAGCCCTGTAACACTAGAGTCTCAAAATCTCATTTTCTTGCCTCCTATAAATGTACTTGTTATTTTGTATAGATGACAAAGTAAAGACAGCGCTGTTAAAAAAATAAATGACGCACAGTGTAAATATTGAGGTTATGTTATGGTTCAGAGACCATAGAGACACCTTTCAGTATTCCCATGGCTTTTACATCATAGCCTGAGAGTAACATTACCATCAAATTCCAGACCTTTAGAAGAAAATAACCATTGAATAACCTTTGCTCTGTAGACCAATGTGTGTCCTGGACAGACTGTTCTAGTAAGGACCTGACTGTGTGAAACATTCACGCCATGAAAACATTTCCTCATATCTAATTCCAGAGGAGAAATTAAAAACCATGTTGTGAAACAGCCATTGTTTCTTCCCCCATAATGCTCTTTGTCTCCTATCTGCACTAACTACTTATTTCATTCACTTTCATTTTATTAGCCCTGTGTTGGATAAGGCTAATTACAAAAGGCTTAGATCATATGGACCACTTTTTTAGTTCACTGAGCAAATCAGGTGTACCAATACATTCTTACTCATTAGAATCAATTCACTCATACTTATGCAGGCCATAGACGGGTCGAACATCGGCCGATTTTTCGAACGATAAACGAAAAATCGGTTGTTCGTTCGGCCGACGTTACACCAACGAATAAAAAAATAGTCCGACTAAATCATAAAGTTCACCCCATAATTTCTGTCTCTTTCAGGTCACAGCTCATGCGCAGATTTTTTATTGTTAAAATGATCGTCCGATTTGGCCATCATTGCCGGGAAAATCAGCTGATCGTCCAAATCGGCCGCAAATTTCCCAACATAACCGATAATCTGAAAGTGCAAAATACATGAAAAACGGCCGACGAACTTATCCACTAACGGTACAAAAATCGGCCGATTTTTCTTTCAGCCGAAAAATCGGACGATTAACGACCCATCTATGGCCTGCATTACCAAGGACTAATATAGTAATTTTATCGTTTAATACATGTGAAGGAGATCAACATAATACATGTAAAGAAACGTCCACTTATGCTACATGTATTAAAATAATTTAGGGACCATAAAACAGTGGAGTAATTGGCAATCAAATTGTGTTACAGCTACTACTTCTAACAGTGTTATATTAGAGTTTAAGGGATTAGTTCATCTTTTTTTACAAAAAATTATAAATGCACATTTTTTTTGCAGGTAAAAACCTGAGCATTTATTATTTTTTGCTTCTTGAGCCTTTAAAGCATTGTACCAGCAGTCAGCAGACTGCTGGTGCCATGCAGGTCTCCTGTAGCCCTGTCAGTGTATCTGTGTGCTCATACATCCCGTACGGGCAGAAAGATACAGTTGCAAGAAAAAGTATGTGAACCCCTTGGGATTACGTGGAGTTTTGCATGAATTGGGCATAAAATGTGCTCTGAACGTCATCTAAGTCACAACAATAGAAGAACACAGTCTGCTGAACATACAGTCAGGTCCATAAATATTGGGACATGGACACAATTCTAACATTTTTGGCTCTATACACCACCACAATGAATTTGAAATGAAACGAACAAGATGTGCTTTAACTGCAGACTGTCAGCTTTAATTTGAGGGTATTTACATCCAAATCAGGTGAACGGTGTAGGAATTACAACAGTTTGCATATGTGCCTCCCACTTGTTAAGGGACCAAAAGTAATGGGACAGAATAATAATCATAAATCAAACTTTCACTTTTTAATACTTGGTTGCCAATCCTTTGCAGTCAATTACAGCCTGAAGTCTGGAACGCATAGACATCACCAGATGCTGGGTTTCATCCCTGGTGATGCTCTGCCAGGCCTCTACTGCAACTGTCTTCAGTTCTTGCTTGTTCTTGGGGCATTTTCCCTTCAGCTTTGTCTTCAGCAAGTGAAATGCATGCTCAATCGGATTCAGGTCAGGTGATTGACTTGGCCATTGCATAACATTCCATTTCTTTCCCTTAAAAACCTCTTTGGTTGCTTTTGCAGTCTGCTTTGGGTCATTGTCCATCTGCACTGTGAAGCAGCGTCCAATGAGTTGTGAAGCATTTGGCTGAATATGAGCAGATAATATTCCCGAAACACTTCACAATTCATCCTGCTGCTTTTGTCAGCAGTCATATCATCAATAAATACAAGAGAATCAGTTCCATTGGCAGCCATACATGCCCACGCCATGACACTACCACCACCATGCTTCACTGATGAGGTGGTATGCTTAGGATCACGAGCAGTTCCTTTCCTTCTCCATACTCTTCTCTTCCCATCACTCTGGTACAAGTTGATCTTGGTCTCATCTGTCCATAGGATGTTGTTCCAGAACTGTGAAGGCTTTTTTAGATGTCGTTTGGCAAACTCTAATCTGGCCTTCCTGTTTTTGAGGCTCCCGAATGGTTTACATCTTGTGGTGAACCCTCTGTATTCACTCTGGTGAAGTCTTCTCTTGATTGTTGACTTTGACACACATACACCTACCTCCTGGAGAGTGTTCTTGATCTGGCCAACTGTTGTGAAGGGTGTTTTCTTCACCAGGGAAAGAAGAATTCTTTGCTCATCCACCACAGTTGTTTTCCGTGGTCTTCCGTGTCTTTTGGTGTTGCTGAGCTCACCGGTGCGTTCCTTCTTTTTAAGAATGTTCCAAACAGTTGTTTTGGCCACGCCTAATGTTTTTGCTATCTCTCTGATGGGTTTGTTTTGTTTTTTCAGCCTAATCATGGCTTGCTTCACTGACAGTGACAGCTCTTTGGATCTCATCTTGAGAGAGTTGACAGCAACAGATTCCAAATACAAATAGCACACTTGAAATGAACTCTGGACCTTTTATCTGCTCATTGTAATTGGGATAATGAGAGAATAACACACACCTGGCCATGGAACAGCTGAGAAGACAATTGTCCCATTACTTTTAGTCCCTTAACAAGTGGGAGGCACATATGCAAAGTGTTGTAATTCCTACACCGTTCCCCTGATTTGGATGTAAATACCCTCAAATTAAAGCTGACAGTCTGCAGTTAAAGCACATCTTGTTCGTTTCATTTCAAATCCATTGTGGTGGTGTATAGAGCCAAAAATGTTAGAATTGTGTCGATGTCCCAATATTTATGGACCTGACTGTAATACTACACAAACATTAGATGTTGCAGTGGTTTAATTGCACATAACATGTAAACATTCACAGTGCAGGGAGGAAAAAGTATGTGAGGCCCTAGCTTAATGACTTCTCCCAGAGCTAATTGGAGCCAGGAGTGAGCCAACCTTGACTCCAATCAGTGTGATGATATTGGATGTGTTGCTGACAGCTGTCCTGCCCTTAAAAAACACACACCTGTTTTTGGTTTACTGGTTTCAAGAAGCACTGTCTGATGTGAACCATGCCTCGCAGAAAAGAGCTCTCAGAAGACCTACGATCAAGAATTGTTGACTTGCATGAAGCTGGAAAGGGTTACAAAAGTATCTCCAAAAGCCTTGATGTTCATGTGTCCATGGTAAGACAGACTGTCTACAAATGGAGAAAGTTTAGCACTGTTGCTACTCTCCCTAGGCGTGGTCGCCCAGTAAAAATGACTGCAAGAGCACAGCACAGAATGCTGCATGAGGTAAAGAAGAATCCCAGAGTGTCAGCTAAAGACCTACAGAAATCTCTGGCACATGCTAACATTTTTGTTGACACATCTACAGTAAGGAAAACATTAAACAAGAATGGAGTACATGGGAGGACACCACGGAGGAAGCCATTGCTGTCCACAAAGAATATTGCAGCACGTTTGAAGTTTGCAAAAGAGCACCTGGATGTTCCACAGCATTACTGGCAAAATATACTGTGGACAGATGAAACCAAGATTGAGTTGTTTGGGAAGAACACACAACACTATGTGTGGAGAAAAAAAGGCACAGCACACCAACATCAAAACCTCATCCCCACTGTAAAACATGGCGGAGGGAGCATCATGGTTTGGGGCAGCTTTGCTGCCTCAGGGCCTGGACGGATTGTTGTCATTGATGGGAAAATTAATTCCAGAGTTTATCAAGACATTTTGCAGGAAAACGTGTGACCATCTGTCCGCCAACTGAAGCTCCGCAGAGGATGGGTGATGCAACAGGACAATGACCCAAAGCATACAAGTAATTCAACAAAACAATGGCTGCAACAGCACAGAATACGCCTTCTGGAGTGGCCCAGTCAGAGTCCTGACCTCAACCCGATTGAAATGCTGTGGCATGACCTTAAGAGAGCGATTCACACCAGACATCCCAAGAATATTGCTACACTGAAACAGTTTTGTGAAGAGGAGTGGTCCAAAATTACTCCAGATCGTTGTGCAGGTCTGATCTGCAACTACAGGAAACGTTTGGTCGAGGTTATTGCTGCCAAAGGAGGGTCAACCAGTTATTAAGTCCAAAGGTTCACATACGTTTTCCTCCCTGCACTGTGAATGTTTACATGTTATGTGCAATTAAACCATGGCAACATCTAATGTTTGTGTAGTATTATGTTCAGCAGACAGTGTTCTTCTATTGTTGTGACTTAGATGACGTTCAGAGCACATTTTAAGCCCAATTCATGCAAAACTCCACGTAATCCCAAGGGGTTCACATACTTTTTCTTGCAACTGTACTTACTGACTGATAGACTCAATGAACTACAAACCGACAGCCGCAAAGGCTTTCACAGAATACTGGTGTTTTTTTATTTTGAAAGCTATCGGGGAGGGCGGGTAGAAAATCCCTGATAGCTATCACAACAGGGAACGAGGAGGAGCGGGGACCAGTCCATTCGTAACATGTTACATGTTAAACCCTGATTACAGGTGTAACATGTTATGAAAGGTGAACTTATCCTTTAAATAAATATTGCTGGTATAAACTGCCAACTTACTCTTCATGAAATAGTGACTACAACCCTCTACTGTGGGCAGCACAGTGGCTTAGTGGTTAGTAAGTCTGCTTTGTAGCACTGGGGTCCTCGGTTTGAGTCCCTGTTAGGACACTATCTGCATGTAGTTTACAAGTGCTCCCTTTGCTTGCGTGGGTTTCCTCCCATACTCTGAAGACATGCTGGTACATTAATTGGCCCTAGTATGATATTCTACTGTTCATGCTGCATCATCTTCTGCCAGCTGCCTCATGATTTACTCCAATAGGAGACTGAAGCACTTTGTGTCCCAATGGAGAAAAGTAAATCAATAATACTAAAACCTCTTTGAATTCCTAGGCCATAGCCCAGGGCACCAGGGTTAAAGGACCAGCACCAAACCTTAAAATGCACAAACTGTGATAACGATTTCCACATTTTGCTGCCATTACTGGACATTTTTGTCTAAATCCAATTGTAGAAAAGTATTGAGAGAGTATGTACTGTACACAGAATATTGAGAGGGGTCAGAAGGTTCTTCATTGTTAGAAAATATCTCTTCTTTATCTTTTTTGCAGCCCACATAATTACAAAGTAGCTCTGCATAATAAAGCGGAATTGCAATGCAGCTGAGCAACACAAACCAAAAATGTCATTTAATTCATTGTTAATATTCAAAGCAAACATCCCCATTCATTCATTTTTCCATGCTTTATTTTGATGAGAAATCATTTTGAAAAACAACTCCTAGTGCTCCATCATTGGTGTCAGTGTGGGAGGAATAGTGCCCCATCACTGGTGTTAGTGTGGAAGTAATAGTACCCCATCATTGGTGTCAGTGGGAGGAACAGTGCCCCATCATTGGTGTCAGTGTGGGAGGAATAGTGCCCCATCATTGGTGTCAGTGTGGGAGGAATAGTGCCCCATCACTGGTGTCAGTGTGGAAGTAATAGTACCCCATCATTGGTGTCAGTGGGAGGAATAGTGCCCCATCATTTGTGCCAGTGTGGGAGGAGTAGTGTCCCATCATTGGTGTCAGTGTGGGAGGAATAGTGCCCCAACACTGGTGTCAGTGTGGAAGTAATAGTACCCCATCATTGGTGGTGTCAGTGGGAGGATTAGTGCCCCATCATTGGTGTCAGTGTGGGAGGAATAGTGCCCCATCATTGGTGTCAGTGTGGGAGGAATAGTGCCCCATCACTGGTGTCAGTGTGGAAGTAATAGTACCCCATCATTGGTGTCAGTGGGAGGAATAGTGCCCCATTATTGACGTCAGTGGGAGGAATAGCGCCCCATCGTTGTCAGTGGGCGGGGCTCTAATAGAAGAGGTGGAGCCTAAATAGGAAGGTGTTTACAGATGAAGGGGTGGATCTGAAACAGGAAGGGGTGGGACAAATTTAGATGCGGGGGGTGCCCGATTTTAGTCTTGCCTAGGGCAGCACAAAACCAAAATAAACCACTGATTATTCATGTAGCATTTACTTCCTGGAATCTCTCTGCCCTTAGCTCAGGCATTGACGGAGCTGAGAACTCTCTCTCCCCTCCTGAAGACTCCTGGGATGTATGAAATCATTTCCCTAGCCATGGAAACCAGGAAGTAAATGATAGAATGCAAAAAAAAAATGGTAAAACAAGTATTACCTTTTGTATCACTCAACCCTTCCTCCTAGATTGTAAACTCTAATGAGCAGGGTCCTCTGTTTCCTCTTGTACCAAATTGCATTGTAACTGTAATGTCTACCTTCATTTTGTAAAGCGCTGCGCAAACTGTTGGTGCTATATACTGTAAATCCTGTATAATAATAATAAGTAAATATTCTATACTTTCCTATCTATTTACAAATGCTAGCAGCATAAGGATTAAAAATAGTCAATGCTGATCGAGAGAGTGAATTTCCATTTTAAGAAAACAGCACATTCTAGTTGTAAGGTATGCTAAAATAATCACATGACACAAGAGCGCTACACAAAAGTGTGTAATCATTTAACATGCTCCCCCTCCAAACTGTCTCAGATCCTGCAGGACTGCCCTAGAGTTTGAACAAAATTCCTAGGTCACAAAGTGAATAGATGGCAGCCAGGCCAAGCTGATTGTTATAAAAGTAAATAGATGACTACAGTGCTAAGCTGTCCACTAGCAAAGAGAATGGGCAGCGCCTCCTGCTCACCAACACTGTTGGAGAATCTTTCCTTTCTGACCAATGCTGGGTGACATTTTTTCTTCCCACTGATGTTGGGTCATTATTTAAAATTCAGTGCAATGTGTCCACAATGCAGGATTGTCCACATTTTGCTGAGTACTGCATGTGATCTACATATCAAGCTACCCCTCTTTCTGAAGCTCTAAAGTTGAAAATTAGGGTTCAGATGAGCCAAGGGCATAATAGCTAAATTCAGCCCAGTTTTAACCCAGGTTTTATGGTCCTAGCACAAACCTGATTTTGCGCAAAGGTCCTTTGGGTGACTTACTGCTTTGCATCAGTTATGTCTTTCTCATCTTAATAATAGGACCTTTACAGGACACAATATGCATGGAGTTCATATGTTCTCCATGTGTTTGTTTAGGTTTCACCCAAGTACTTGCTTTCCTCCCAGAAGTCAAAAACATACAAGCTTATCTGGCATATAGGCCTAGTCTGTATTAAAAAAATATAAATCAGGGCCTGTAAAAATGAGCATAATGTGCTTGGTGTCATGGACAGATATGGAAGAAGAATCTGTTAAACAGCAAAAAACCCTTACACACAATGCATGTTCATGTTGCTAAGTGGCAAATTTTGAAATTGCATTGAATTGCTTTGAATTGCATTGAATTGCAGAATTTAGAACTTTGGCTATAAATGGGACATGATAACTTAATGTGCTTTACTTATTGCCAGCAATATCAATGTAAATCTCACGCCATGCTCTTTTATGTGTCTGCAGGCCTTCCTACTGTCCTTCACTTCCTCCTGTGGCAGCTGATGTTTTGAGGCTAACCTCCTCCAGACCTCTATCAATGAGGGACCCATTGCAACAGCCCACCTGGTTGCCTCTGTTACTTTTAAACATAGAAGTTGGTAGAGGAAGTCTTCGACTACTCACATTTTCTTGGAAAATAATATGTCCAAATACCATCTTGCTACTATTGTGATGGTGAAACAGTATATATATATAATTAAAATTATTACCAAAATATATCATGGGCTTGCTGATAATCACTGAAATGTGGTTCCACACGTACTAGAACCAAATAGCCAAAAACTATAGTGCTGCCCCCTTAAAAAAAAAAACTAACATTTGTGAATAGTGGTAGAAACCCTCTATGTGAATGTGAGTTATCAGAATGCTGTATCTTATACTGCTGAAACCTTAATAACTGATAAATAACTCAAACAAAATAATTAAGTGTACTGCAAATGTGATATATGACACAAACATCCTGTATATATTGTGCATAAACGAATACGATAAAACTGCAAAATGCCCTATGCAAATAAAATTTGCACATGTGATACCAAACAGCATTTTAAAAATGTCTTACATATATGTATACACTATATTGCCAAAATTATTGGAACACCCCTCCAAATCATTGGATTCAGGTGTTGCAATCACCTCCATGGCCACAGGTGTATAAAATCAAGCACCTAGACATGCAGACTGCTTCTACAAACATTTGTGAAAGAATGGGTCGCTCTCAGGAGCTCAGTGAATTCAAGCATTGTACCGTGATAGGTTGCCACCTGTGCAATAAGACCATCCATGAAATTTCCTTGTTACTAAATATGCCACGGTCAACTGTTAGTTATAACAAAGTGCACAGTATGCAGAAGTCACCAACTGTCTGCAGAGTCAATAGCTAAAGACCTCCAAACTTTGTGTGGCCTTCAGATTAGCACAACAACAGTGCATAGAGAGCTTCATGGAATGGGTTTCCATGGCCGAGCAGCTGCAACCAAGCCTTACATCACTAAGTGCAAAGCAAAGTGTCAAATGCAGTGGTGTAAATCATGGAGTGATAAATCACGCATCTCTGTCTAGCAATCCGATAGACCTGTCTGGGTTTGGCGGTTGCCAGGAGGACGGTACTTGCCTGACTGCATTATGTCAAGTGTAGAGTTTGGTGGCGGGGGGGGAATATGGTGTGGTGATGTCAATCAGGGGTTGGGCTTGGCCCCTTAGTTCCAGTGATGGGAACTCTAAAGGCGTCAGCATACCAAGAGATTTTGGACTATTTTATGCTCCCAACTTTGAGGGAACAGTTTGGGGATGGCCCCTTCCTGTCTTCCTGTTCCAGCATGACTGCACACCTGTGCACAAAGCAAGGTCCTTAAAGACATGGATGAGCAAGTTTAGCGTGGAGGAACTTGACTGTCCTGCACAGAGTCCTTACCTCATCCCAATAGAACACCTTTGGGATGAATTAGAGCGGAGACTGCGAGCCAGGCATTCCCGTCCGACATTAGTGCCTAACCTGACAAATGCGCCTCTGGGAGAATTGTCAAACATTCCCATAGACACACTCCTAAACCTTGTGGACTGCCTTCCCAGAAGAGTTGAAGCTGTTATAGCTGCAAAAGGGAGGCCAACTTAATATTGAAGCCTATGGACTAAGACTGGGATGCCATTAAGTTTCATGTGTGTATAAAGGCAGGCGTCCCAATACTTTTGGCAATATGTTGTATATAGCATATAGTGAATGATAGTAAGAACCTCTGTTGTGTGAATACAAAGTCAATATAAAAAGTCAATACATCATAAAACTGCAAAGTGCCCTATGTGCAAATAAATTAGCACCTGTGATAACAAACAGCACCTAGGGGCGGACTGACCATTTGGAAACTCGGGCACTGCTCGAGAGCCCGGGGTCAGTAGGGGGCCCCATGAGATGCCCCTGGTACCTTTTTCATAGGCTTTTTTGAGTTTGGGCAAGGACACAGGGGCCCCATGATCCCCTATTGCCCGGGTGTCTCATGAGTTGTCAGTCCGCCCCTGACAGCACACAAAACAATTTATTATATATATATATATATATATATATATATATATATATATATATATATACGCTGCATATAGTGTACTGAATGATGGTGAAAACATCCGTTATATGAATAAATCAATAGAAAGATGTCTCTCCAACTCTAAAATAAACTCATGAACAACAGTCCATTTAAAAATGTGCTGCTCAAACAAATACGTATCCAATAACCTCAAAAAGCACTATAAATGGATATTGGCTTAACTCTGCCCCCTAATTACCCTTAAATATTTAAAAATTGTATCAAACTATTGTGGCAATGGATCAGTAAATTCAATAATACACCTTTATTAAATTAAATTAAACTAAATTAAACAAAACAGACCAAAACACACAACAATTGCCTAAAACACTTCCTGCCACCAGATCACTTCTAATTATTATTTGATTAATATCCTACATACATTGTTCTTACTGCCAGTTCATCTTAAATATATATGTATAAAAAATCATATTAAAAAAGTGTAGCAAAACTTTATCAAGAGTATCAAAAACATATAAAAAAATAAAATTACATAAATAATAATAATAAAAAAAAATAATATATATATATATATATATATATATATATATATATATATATATATATATATATATATAAAGTTGGCCACCGCAATTTCCAGTTGGACGTTATAATATTTCAATATAATATACTGTGAATGTAGCATACCCATTTAAATTGCTGCCAACATACTATATCAACAAAAACAACAAATTTACCAATATTTGTTTCAAAAAGGAGCTAGAATTGTACAGGTTACATTATCTCCTAGAATCCTCTGGCTTATCCATTTAGTGCATAACACAGGGAAAAAAGCTATAGCTGGAGTGTGGATATGCTTCCAGAACACTGATTGTTTCCCTCTCACAGATAACAGTCAGAAGATGGCTGTTTTATTTCAGCTTGGCACAGATAAATGCTATAATGCAAGTACTGTGGTCCAGAGGAAGTAATTGGGACCATAACTGATGAGTCAACGGGTTCCTCCTGGCAGTGGTCAGCCACCTCCCTCTCAAAAACATTCAGGTATTATATGTAGTACCCTGTGGTCCAGGGGGAGGTTACTGAGTTAAACCGCCTTATCATTTGAAGAAGTCACCTCCCTCTCACAGGTGAGCATATACAGTCATGGCCGAAATTGTTGGCACCCTTGATATTTCTCCAGGAAATCATGTATTTCTCACGAAACGTATTGCATTAACACATGTTTTGCTATACACATGTTTATTCCCTTTGTGTGTATTGGGACAAAACAAAAAAAGGGAGGAAAGAAAGCAAATTCGACATAATGTCACACAAACCTCCAAAAATGGGCTGGACAAAAGTATTGGCACCCTTTCACAACTGCGGATAAATAAGAATGTTACAAGCATGTGATGCTCCTGTAAACTCACCTGGGGCAAGTAACAGGTGTGGGCAATATAGAAATCACACCTGAAAGCAGATAAAAAGGAGAGACGTTCACTTAACCTTTGCATTGTGTGTCTGTCTGTGCCACACTAAGCATGGACAACAGAAAGAGGAGACGAGAACTGTCTGAGGACCTGAGAACCAAAATTGTGGCAAAATATCAACAATCTCAAGGTTACAAGTCCATCTCCAGAGAACTAGATTTGCCTTTGTCCACAGTGCGCAACATTATCAAGAAGTTTGCAACCCATGGCACTGTAGCTAATCTCCCTGGTCGTGGACGGATGAGGAAAATTGATGAAAGATTGCAACGCAGAATAGTCCGGATGGTGGATAAGCAGCCCCAAACATGTTCCAAAGACATTCAAGCTGTCCTGCAGGCTCAGGGAGCATCAGTGTCAGCGCGAACTATCCGTCGACATTTAAATGAAATGAAACGCTATGGCAGGAGACCCAGGAGGACCCCACTGCTGACACAGAGACATAAAAAAGCAAGACTACAGTTTGCCAAAATGTACTTGAGTAAGCCAAAAGCCTTCTGGGAAAACGTCTTGTGGACAGATGAGACCAAGATAGAGCTTTTCGGTAAAGCACATCATTCTACTGTTTACCGAAAACGGAATGAGGCCTACAAAGAACAAAACACAGTACCTACGGTAAAATATGGTGGAGGTTCAATGATGTTTTGGGGTTGTTTTGCTGCCTCTGGCACTGGGTGCCTTGACTGTGTGCAAGGCATCATGAAATCTGAGGATTACCAAAGGATTTTGGGTCGCACTGTAGGGCCCAGTGTCAGAAAGCTGGGTTTGCGTCCAAGATCCTGGGTCTTCCAGCAGGACAATGACCCCAAACATACGTCAAAAAGCACTCAGAAATGGATGGCAAAGAAGCGCTGGAGAGTTCTGAAGTGGCCAGCAATGAGCCCAGATCTAAATCCCATTGAACACCTGTGGAGAGATCTTAAAATTGCTGTTGGGAAAAGGTGTCCTTCCAATAAGAGAGACCTGGAGCTGTTTGCAAAGGAAGAGTGGTCCAAAATTCCGGGTGAGAGGTGTCAGAAGCTTATTGATGGTTATAGGAAGCGACTGATTTCAGTTATGTTTTCCAAAGGGTGTGCAACCAAATATTAAGTTAAGGGTGCCAATACTTTTGTCCAGCCCATTTTTGGGGTTTTGTGTGACATTATGTCATATTTGCTTTTCTGCCTCTGTTTTATATTTGTTCCAATACATACAAAGGGAATAAACATGTGTATAGCAAAACATGTGTTAATGCAATACCTTTTTTGTGTGAAATACTTGATTTTCAGGAAAAATATCAAGGGTGCCAACAATTTCGGCCATGACTGTATTCCTTATAAGAACCTTACAAATTCATCTAAACATGATTCACATTCATACCTGTATATTAAGTTAAATTCTATTTCCAATTTGACCCAAGCATCCAGATATTGTGTGCAATACCCTGTGGTCCAGAGGAGGTTGCAGAGTTAAACAGCCTTGACATTCAGGAAAGAAGTCACCTCCTCTCACAGATGTCCCTATATTATAATAGCCATAAAAGTTCACTCAAACATAGTTCACATCCATACTCGTGTGCTGGATTTAGCTCCATTTTCAATTTAATATATCCTCAAGATAATATAATCAATTGAGCATGGTCAGATCTCTTAAGAATGGGATCAACATCCAGCATATAACAAGGCAGCATATCGTATCAATACAGCCCTTGAAAGGATTCCACAATCATTCAATCGAATATATGGGGCACAGCCAAAAAAAAGTATTCTTAGCACTTTGGCCATTATCATTCTCAGCTGGTATTCAGTGGTATTCATTAGGTGAATCTGGAGGCAGTATGGGATATGCCTGACTGGTTTCTCCTGCTTAGACCAGTTGCATCAGAGGCACACGTATCCAATAACACTGACCATGTGTTAACCACCCCCAGCGGTCCTATGCGCTCACTTCCATGTTTGACCTCAGAGGGTCATTACCCACCCTGGGGGCAAATTCACTGGTATAGGATATCATCTATTTTACCAGCTGCTTCTACTTCAGTAAGATGGATCCTCCAGCAAACAAGGCTGAAATGGAATAAAAAAAGCCATCATCTTGTTTTACTGTATTAAAATATTCAAATTCTATTAAAACTCACAATTTGCACTCAAATGGAACACTGCACTTCAAACCGTGCACATGGATATATGGCTTGTAGGTATACAAAGTGCTGTCCCCTTAACCAGTTCGGCTCCAGAACAATTATTAACATTTTTTTGCATACATGTAAAAATCGCAATATTTGGCAATAAAATTACTTAAAGCGATAGTAAACTAATTTTCTTACTGTTTCCTAAAGGTAAGCGTATAATAAAGGTTACCTGTAGGTAAAATGAATATCTCCTCATTGTGCACCGTTTATGAGATATTCTAGTGAGCGGCAGCCGGTGACATCACCAGTGACATATGCTCTGAAGAAACAGCATACCCGTGCATCGCATACTAGCACATTATGAAAGACTTACAGACTTGCCGAGGCTTCATTCTCAGGTAAGTCTTTCATAATGTGCTAGTATGCGCTGCATACTAGCACATTGTGACTAGAGATGAGCGAATTATTAAAAAATTCGGTTCGGCTGATTCGCCGAATTCGCCGATTAAATTCGCTTCGTGCCGAATATATTCGCTGCGAATTTAACTTATAAAAAGGGTGTTTCTAGGCTTCAGAGAGCCTTTATATTAGTGCAGAACACTGTACCTTTAATTTAAATGCCCTTGGAGCCTGCTGGGGAAGAGAAATAATACTGTCAGTCAGTATGACATGCAGATGAGTGCCGTCGATCTTAGAATCACTGCACACTTCACTCATTTGGGCAGTCACGGGGCCAAAACCAGAGTGTGGAGCCACAGTGTGGCGGTGGAGGCAGCAGCAATGGGAGGCCATACAGCACCCTATGACAAAATAGAACCCACCAGCAGTGTGAGGAGACCTGAAAGTGGCACATGGCAGAGTGTGGCGATGGAGACAGCAGCAATGGGAGGCCGTACAGGGACCCATGACACACTCTGGACCTGGCAGCAGCATGAGGAGGCGGTACAGGGGCCCATGACAGATTACAGGCCTGGCAGCAGCATGAGGAGTCGGTACGGGGGCCCATGGCAGATTACGGGCCTGGCAGCAGCATGAGGAGGCGGTACAGGGGCCCATGGCAGAGTGGCGGAGCGTAAGCAGCTAACATTGAAGGCCATACAGAGGCCTATGTTAAAAAGTCCCCCCAGCAGCAGCGTGGGGAGACGACTATCAAGAGTCCAATGGCAGAGTGGCGGAGCAGAAGCAGCTTCAATTGAAGGCCATACACAGGCCTAGGTTAAAAAGCGGAAGCCGTCAGCAGCGTGAGCAGACGACAGAGACACATGGCGCAGGGTGGCGGTGGATGCAGCAGTATTCAGAAGCCAAACACAGGCCTCGATTAAAAAGCGGAAGCCGTCAGCAGCGTGAGCAGACGACAGAGGCACATGGCGCAGGGTGGCGGTGGAGGCAGCAGCAATGGAAGGCCATACAGCACCCTATCACAAAATGGAACCCACCAACAGTGTAAGGAGACCTGAAAGTGGCACATGGCGCAGGGTGGCGGTGGAGGCAGCAGTATTCGGAAGACATACACAGGACTAGTTTAAAAAGCGGAAGCCGTCAGCAGCGTGAGCAGACGACAGAGGCACATTGCGCAGGGTGGCGGTGGAGGCAGCAGTATTCGGAAGCCATACACAGGCCTAGGTTAAAAAGCGGAAGCCGTCAGCAGCGTGAGCAGACGACAGAGACACATGGCGCAGGGTGGCGGTGGATGCAGCAGTATTCGGAAGCCATACACAGGCCTAGGTTAAAAAGCGGAAGCCGTCAGCAGCGTGAGCAGACGACAGAGGCACATGGCGCAGGGTGGCGGTGGAGGCAGCAGTATTCTGAAGCCATACACAGGCCTAGGTTAAAAAGCGGAAGCCGTCAGCAGCGTGAGCAGACGACAGAGACACATGGCGCAGGGTGGCGGTGGATGCAGCAGTATTCGGAAGCCAAACACAGGCCTCGGTTAAAAAGCGGAAGCCGTCAGCAGCGTGAGCAGACGACAGAGGCACATGGCGCAGGGTGGCGGTGGAGGCAGCAGCAATGGAAGGCCATACAGCACCCTATCACAAAATGGAACCCACCAACAGTGTAAGGAGACCTGAAAGTGGCACATGGCGTAGGGTGGCGGTGGAGGCAGCAGTATTCGGAAGACATACACAGGACTAGTTTAAAAAGCGGAAGCCGTCAGCAGCGTGAGCAGACGACAGAGACACATGGCGCAGGGTGGCGGTGGATGCAGCAGTATTCGGAAGCCAAACACAGGCCTCGGTTAAAAAGCGGAAGCCGTCAGCAGCGTGAGCAGACGACAGAGGCACATGGCGCAGGGTGGCGGTGGAGGCAGCAGCAATGGAAGGCCATACAGCACCCTATCACAAAATGGAACCCACCAACAGTGTAAGGAGACCTGAAAGTGGCACATGGCGCAGGGTGGCGGTGGAGGCAGCAGTATTCGGAAGCCATACACAGGCCTAGGTTAAAAAGCGGAATCCGTTGGCAGCGTGAGCAGACGACAGAGACACATGGCTCAGGGTGGCGGTGGATGCAGCAGTATTCGGAAGCCAAACACAGGCCTCGGTTAAAAAGCGGAAGCCGTCAGCAGCGTGAGCAGACGACAGAGGCACATGGCGCAGGGTGGCGGTGGAGGCAGCAGCAATGGAAGGCCATACAGCACCCTATCACAAAATGGAACCCACCAACAGTGTAAGGAGACCTGAAAGTGGCACATGGCGCAGGGTGGCGGTGGAGGCAGCAGTATTCGGAAGACATACACAGGACTAGTTTAAAAAGCGGAAGCCGTCAGCAGCGTGAGCAGACGACAGAGGCACATGGCGCAGGGTGGCGGTGGAGGCAGCAGTATTCGGAAGCCATACACAGGCCTAGGTTAAAAAGCGGAAGCCGTCAGCAGCGTGAGCAGACGACAGAGACACATGGCGCAGGGTGGCGGTGGATGCAGCAGTATTCGGAATCCAAACACAGGCCTCGGTTAAAAAGCGGAAGCCGTCAGCAGCGTGAGCAGACGACAGAGGCACATGGCGCAGGGTGACGGTGGAGGCAGCAGCAATGGAAGGCCATACAGCACCCTATCACAAAATGGAACCCACCAACAGTGTAAGGAGACCTGAAAGTGGCACATGGCGCAGGGTGGCGGTGGAGGCAGCAGTATTCGGAAGACATACACAGGACTAGTTTAAAAAGCGGAAGCCGTCAGCAGCGTGAGCAGACGACAGAGGAACATGGCGCAGGGTGGCGGTGGAGGCAGCAGTATTCGGAAGCCATACACAGGCCTAGGTTAAAAAGCGGAAGCCGTCAGCAGCGTGAGCAGACGACAGAGGCACATGGCGCAGGGTGGCGGTGGATGCAGCAGTATTCGGAAGCCAAACACAGGCCTCGGTTAAAAAGCGGAAGCCGTCAGCAGCGTGAGCAGACGACAGAGGCACATGGCGCAGGGTGGCGGTGGAGGCAGCAGCAATGGAAGGCCATACAGCACCCTATCACAAAATGAAACCCACCAACAGTGTAAGGAGACCTGAAAGTGGCACATGGCGCAGGGTGGCGGTGGAGGCAGCAGTATTCGGAAGACATACACAAGACTAGTTTAAAAAGCGGAAGCCGTCAGCAGCGTGAGCAGACGACAGAGACACATGGCGCAGGGTGGCGGTGGATGCAGCAGTATTCGGAAGCCAAACACAGGCCTCGGTTAAAAAGCGGAAGCCGTCAGCAGCGTGAGCAGACGACAGAGGCACATGGCGCAGGGTGGCGGTGGAGGCAGCAGCAATGGAAGACCATACAGCACCCTATCACAAAATGGAACCCACCAACAGTGTAAGGAGACCTGAAAGTGGCACATGGCGCAGGGTGGCGGTGGAGGGAGCAGTATTCGGAAGACATACACAGGACTAGTTTAAAAAGCGGAAGCCGTCAGCAGCGTGAGCAGACGACAGAGGCACATGGCGCAGGGTGGCAGTGGAGGCAGCAGTATTCAGAAGCCATACACAGGTCTAGGTTAAAAAGCGGAAGCCGTCAGCAGCGTGAGCAGACGACAGAGGCACATGGCGCAGGGTGGCGGTGGAGGCAGCAGTATTCGGAAGCCATACACAGGCCTAGGTTTAAAACTGGAACCCAGCAGCGTGAGCAGACGACAAAGACGCACATGGCAGAGGATGGATCTGGCAGCAGTATGAGAAGGCGGTACAGGGGCCCGTGGCACAGTGTGGTGATGGGGGCTACAGCAACTGGATGCCAGAAAGTGGCCGATAGGGCTATATACTGCATGACTACATAGGTGGTTTTTATAGTACTTTATTTTGGCCTCCCTCTCAGCAGGTGTGAAAAAGGCCACCATTTTTGAACGGTAGCGAGGGTCCAACAAGGTGGACAGCCAAAAGTCATCCCTCTGTCTGATGGTTATTATTCGGCTGTCGCTACGCAAGCAACCGAGCATGCTATGGGCCATTTGTGCCAAGGAATGCGAGGGACTCCCTGCCTCCATCTCCACAGCATACTGCCACGGTGCGTCTGGGTCCTCTGTCTCCTCCTCCTCCTCTACCAGATGCTCCTGCTCCTCCACTCCTGTCCGCTGAGTGGAAAAACCACCCATTTCACTCAATAATTCCTGAACACCAATGTCCTCCTCTACCTCCTCCTCTTCTTCCTGTCCTGCCCCCACAGGGGTCATGTGGTGTTGAGATCTGTGTGGCACGTCTACCGCACCCTGACCAGCCATTGTTAACAGCATTTGTTCCAGGACGTGCAACAGAGGAATGACGTCGTTCATCCCATAGTCCTGCCGACTCACGAATAGCGTGGCCTCCTCAAAGGGCCTGAGCAAGCGGCAGGTGTCACGCATGAGCTGCCAATGGCTGACATCTAAGTTACACAGGGAGTACCTTTATCCGCTTGTAACATCAGGAAATCGGTGATGGCCTTTCGCTGTTCGTAAAGGCGGTCTAACATATGTAGGGTTGAATTCCACCTTGTTGCAACGTCGCAGATCAGGCGATGCTGTGGAATTCCGTTCTGCCGTTGCAGCTCAAGGAGGGTGTGCTTTGCGGTGTAGGAATGGCTGAAATGCATGCAAAGTTTACGTGACATTTTAAGGATGTCTTGCAGTGGGATGGTGGATTTTAGGAACCGCTTGACAACCAGATTGAACACGTGAGCCATGCATGGCGCATGGCACAACCTTCCTTGACGCAGAGCAGACACCATGTTCTTTCCGTTGTCGGTCAACATGGTTCCGATTTTCAGTTTGCGCGGAGACAGCCATCTGCCGATTTCTCTGTTCATTACACTCAGAAGTTCCTCCCCTGTGTGACTACGTTCGCCAAGGCATACCAGGTGCAGCACAGCGTGACACCGTTGCGCCCTGCACATGTGATATGCCGGTTGGGTAATGGGACTTGGCACGGGGGTGGCGGCTGAGGACACGGCGGAAGAAGAGGTGGTAGAGGCGGACATCTTTGCTGGACCAAGGACGTGCAAACGTGGAGGCAAAAGCGGCGTGACCTGTCCAAGTTGCTGGTGCGGCTGTGCCGGCACCACGTTCACCCAGTGGGCCGTAAATGACATGTACTGTCCCTGACCGTAGTTACAGCTCCACACATCGGCGCTGCCATGCACTTTGGCAGAGACCGACATGCTCAAAGACTGGCCCACCATCTCTTCTACATGTGAATGCAGGGCTGGCACTGCCTTTTTGGCGAAGAAATGCCGGCTTGACACTCTCCACCGCGGCTCGGCACAAGCCATCATTTCTTGGAAAGGTGCTGAGTCCACCACTTGGAAAGGGAGGGACTGCAGCACCAGCAACTTGGACAGGAGGACGTTCAGCTTCTGCACCGTCGGGTGCGTGCTCGCAAACTGTTGTCTCTTGGAAACGGATTCCAAGAAAGACTGCTGACGGAATCCGTGAAGAGGAGTAGCAGGAGAAGGAGCATCTGAACGAGCGGAAGATGCCAACGAGCGACAACTCCCCTCAGCAGAGGTGTTGGAGCCTTGACTGGCTGATGGAGGGCGATTGACGTCGGGTGACGGAGCAAGTAACGGAGCGGGTGATGGAGCGGGGGCTGGGGCAGGCAGAACCGCCGTATCTTTATCACGGTTTTCCCAGGCCACCGAATGGCGACGCTGCATATGCTGACGCAACGCTGTAGTCCCAACATTGGCCCCCTGGCCACGCTTGACTTTCTGGCCACATAGTCGACATACGGCTACGTTTACTTCCTCGGGCGGCGTGACGAAAAATTGCCACACCGCCGAGTAGGAAACTTTGCCCCCGCTACTCCTCACTGGCTGACTGCTACTTCCTCCGTGCACACCGGCACCACTACTGGCCGTGGTGGTAGGCTGCAGTGGAGCTGGTGCTCTACTCCGTGGCCGTTTGGCTCCACTGACACTGCTGCAACCCTGCTGCCTCCTGGGCAACCCACCGACTGTTTTGCTCGCTGGCAAGCTGGCACCCTCTTCTCCTGATGATGCGGAAGCAATAGCCTGATGACGACGAGGCTGCCAAGTGCGATCAGCCTCATCATCATCAATTAGGGTCTCCGCGTCACTACTAGCCCCCTCGGCTGCGTGTGGGTCAGGAGACAGACCTGTCTCTAGACCGGCTACCGAGCCACTCTCCTCGCCAGTACTTCTTCGCCTGGCTGCTGAAGAGGCAGATGTCTCCCCCCGTTCCTGACCGCCCTCTGTTAGCTCTTCCTCACTGTACAGTGGGGCTGAGCCCACAGCATGCGATACTTCCCTTGGTGAGGGAACACCAAAGGACAGGGGCAGGTCGAGGACACGTGATTTCAGTGGGCTTGCTCCCGGGCCATGCCAACTAACGGTTGTGTCTGACGTACCCACCGACCGTTGGCTGTAGGTGTCAGAGGTGACCTGGGAAGAGGAAGACGACCGAGTCAACCAATCGATGACGGCAGGGTTGTCGGTGGAGACACGACCGCTGGATGACACCGGGAGCACTGGCCTCTGGCTGCGACTAGTGCTGCCTCGACCCCTTCCTCTGCTGCCACGTCTGCTCGCTCCTGAAACATTGCCTCCTCTGCCACTCCTCTGCGTGTTGTCTGACATACTCTTTAATTCAATAAGCACCCCAAAAATAAAAACGGATTTAACTCTTTGAACGTACAATAGTGGTTGTGAAGCAGAAAGTCAGTTTATTTAGCACAATCGGTCAATTGCAGCTTGCCGTTGGCTGTAAACTGTACGTTTATGTCACTGGAATGCACTAATCACCCAAAAAATATTACCGCCACCCGGCGTGTAAATGGATCTAACTCTTTGAACGTACAATAGTGGTTGTGAAGCAGAAAGTCAGTTTATTTAGCACAATCGGTCAATTGCAGCTTGCCGTTGGCTGGAAACTGTACGTTTATGTCACTGGAATGCACTAATCACCCAAAAAATATTACCGCTAGCTGGCGTGTAAATGGATCTAACTCTTTGAACGTACAATAGTGGTTGTGAAGCAGAAAGTCAGTTTATTGTACACAATCGGTCAATTGCAGCTTGCCGTTGGCTGGAAACTGTACGTTTATGTCACTGGAATGCACTAATCACCCAAAAAATATTACCGCCACCCGGCGTGTAAATGGATCTAACTCTTTGAACGTACAATAGTGGTTGTGAAGCAGAAAGTCAGTTTATTGTACACAATCGGTCAATTGCAGCTTGCCGTTGGCTGGAAACTGTACGTTTCTGTCACTGGAATGCACTAATCACCCAAAAAATATTACCGCCAGCCGGCGTGTAAATGGATTTAACTCTTTGAACGTACAATAGTGGTTGTGAAGCAGAAAGTCAGTTTATTTAGCACAATCGGTCAATTGCAGCTTGCCGTTGGCTGGAAACTGTACGTTTATGTCACTGGAATGCACTAATCATCCAAAAAATATTACCGCCACCCGGCATGTAAATGGATCTAACTCTTTGAACGTACAATAGTGGTTGTGAAGCAGAAAGTCAGTTTATTTAGCACAATCGGTCAATTGCAGCTTGCCGCTGGCTGGAAACTGTACGTTTATGTCACTGGAATGCACTAATCACCCAAAAAATATTACCGCCACCCGGCGTGTAAATGGATCTAACTCTTTGAACGTACAATAGTGGTTGTGAAGCAGAAAGTCAGTTTATTGTACACAATCGGTCAATTGCAGCTTGCCGTTGGCTGGAAACTGTACGTTTCTGTCACTGGAATGCACTAATCACCCAAAAAATATTACCGCCAGCCGGCGTGTAAATGGATTTAACTCTTTGAACGTACAATAGTGGTTGTGAAGCAGAAAGTCAGTTTATTTTGCACAATCGGCAAACTGCAGCACCAACTGTGCACGACAGCCACCAAAAAAAAAAAGGGTGTATGTCACTTTAAATTTTCGATTCTTTGATAGCTGTGGCCCTGAGTAACGATTCTGTGTCCCTAAGTAACGATTCTGTGTCCCTGAGTAACGATTCTGTGTCCCTGAGTAACGATTCGGTGTCCCTGAGTAACGATTCGGTGTCCCTGAGTAACGATTCGGTGTCCCTGAGTAACGATTCTGTGTCCCTGAGTAACGATTCTGTGTCCCTGAGTAACGATTCTGTGGCTCTAAAGTCTCTGTGGCCCTAACTCTGTCCCTTAATACAGACAGGTCTGTCTCTCTTGAATGACCGGAGGCTAATGGAGAATTCTAAGATGGCCGCGATTTATAGCTCCACCATTACACAGTGCTGGCTGGCTGCTGATTGGCTAATGCGATCACATGTCATGATTCATGACTCATGAATGCATTATGGGTCAGCGCGCCTTGTCTGCGCGCCTTCCCAGAGATCCCCGCCCCATCTTCTCTGTCCATTTTCTCCTGTCGCCACACATGTCGCCGCCATTTTTGGGAAAATTCGATTCGTGCATCCGAAGTTTGCTAATCTTCGGATTCGTCGCGAATCGAATTTTTCCAAATCTTCGGAACGAATTCCACTTCGTCATGTTCGAGTCGCTCATCTCTAATTGTGACATTAACTTGTAGGGGAAATTTTTATTTTATTTTTTATTTTTTTTTAGGTTTACTACCACTTTAAACTCCCAGAACACTTGATATTTTCCAAAAGCAGAGGTCATGTAGAATGAAAAGGGGATTAATGCAAATGTTTATGTCACATGATATTTGCGCTGCATATTAAATGCAAATTTTCAGGAAAAATATAATAAAATGAATTTAATGCAAAAACACACAATAGAACACCCATTTTTGGTTAAAATATAAAAGATGAGGTTGCATAGAGTAAATAGATACTAAACATACCATGTCTCAAAATTGTGTGCGCCACTGATATCGCCAAAAACTAAGGTGCCCTAAAACTCACCATAGGTAACACTTTAACCTTCCTAGCGGTAATCCCTAGTGTGGCTCGGGGTTACTTTACAGTACCAAAAGCGGTAACCCCGAGCCACACTCGGGATTATACTGTAGTCCTTGTCCTGCGATCCCCCCATCCTTACTTTGTCCTGTGATCCCCCAATGTTCTCCTGCTGTATCCTCCGGCCAATGGCGGCATCTGTCGACCAGGTGCACTTCCCTGCGAGCATCGCAATGCAGGGGGTGGAACCGGTGGGAGATTCAAAAAAGTAAAAACATGACATACACACAATACATTGGAATCTGTTAGTATAACATTACTGTATCAAACCATTTCACCTAAATTCTGTCCCTAGTGCTTTGTCCAGTGCCCTGCCTGCACTTTTACTGTTCTTTCTGCCTGGAAACTTGAGAACGTCCATGGCATCCAAAAAGCGTCCCTTTAGGTCAAAAGCGGTTTTAGAGCAGCTAGAAAACAGCGATAGTAAATTAGAATCACTTGCAGAATTGGGCGATAGTGATTCGCGGGGAAATTCATCATCAGACACTGAAAGTGACAACAGCGACGATTGTGCGACTGAGCTCAGTGATGATGCGAACTTGGTGCTCTTTTTCAAATTTCAGTATTTTTCGTTTGATTACATTATTGAACTAAATTTATTATTATTATATTATTATTTTTTATAATTATTTATTATATTATAATTTATGATTTCATGTTCCAACTTTATCATACCCAGAATGTTTACTAGACTCTTGTTTGGACAGATTTAAGTGAGTTATTCCTAAGAATTACAGGCCTACAATATAAAACAACAAATTTCCATGCAAAACAATGTACTGCTTTGACATTCAAAAATATTGACATAATTAGACCGCCAGGGAGGTTAAAAGTGTTTACAGCTTATCAGTTTAGAGTTAGCTAGGAGCGCTTGTGCTAGAATTATTGTTCTCACTCTGATGTTCACGGTGATATGTCACACATGTGGTGCGACCTTGGTTTGCATGCATGTGCACACCCTGAGCTTGCATTTGCATTTGCGCTGGTGTGCGGGGCAATGGGGGTTACGGCAATTTTTTACTTTTTTAATCATTTAATGTTATTTTAATTTTTAAAACTTTTTTCCAATTTTTTACATTTATTTTTACTTGATTGATATCACAAGGGGTTATGGGGCAGGTGACAGGTACTGACATGACATGTTTTGCCGCTCTCTACATTAGATGATCTCATCCGTCAGAACCGTAGAGGAAAAGAGTAATGGACGTCTTCCTTCGCCGTCTGCTGTGTTTACAAGTAAAAGTGGCAATCAGCAGGCTGTCACAGCGGGTCACACGCTCATGAAAGTCTGGATAGGGTGTCCCATTTTAATTGTTTATGGGCAGACATTCTAGAAAAAGGGGGGTTTGGACCCCCTTATCCCCTCCTATATTTACCTCCATGCAGCAGCATGAGGAGCAGCTGCCTCCACCAATGGCAGACTCTGCTCCTCCTGCTGAGTTCTGGAGTTGCTAAACTGTATAGTAAGCACGAAGTACAATACCAGTGCTGGTAGGCACTGAAGCTTTCCACCATAAAACAGGCCTGCTTCTTTGTCTAGGCTGTGTAACATTTTTCATTCTGTTTATTGTGGTAAGAAAACATTTACCTCTCCGACGTTTGAATTTCATAGAGAACAATTGAAACCTTTTTGCTGCTGTGTGAGATCATGTTTAATTCAGAGGGCAGTGTGTGGTCTGCACATTGTGGCCTTTTGTTAACAACAAAACGTACAAACTGTTTAAACAGTGTTATTTTCTGCTAATTATAGAAGGCTGTTTACTTCACATATGACTTCCTGTGCAAAGCTGCCTTCTGTAATACCTCAGCAATGCACTCTGTAAGTTTTGCGGTTTGAAGTAGTACACCACAACTCATTTTCTTAGAATCTGCTTAACATTATGGCAATTATAGCTCTGTAGCCTTGCATGGCCTATAAATAAAGGGAGTTCTCTATGAAAAGACAGATGATAGAAATTACATTTAGTGGGCGGCTTATTGGGTTATGGTTTATTCACATCTATTGTTTTTTTTTATTTGTATTGTCTGCTGTTTTGTGAGTATATATTGCCATGGATATGAAATTGCACTCCAGTGGGTCAAACAAAATAATAGGAGATGATAATAAAAAAAACAAAAAAACAAAATACGACAACCAAAAACAACTTTTGTAAATAACCTCCATTTTGGGGATGAGAAGAGCTGTTCAATATCTAATGAAGTTCAACAAATATTTTAAAGCCTATTTTAACCTAAAATTTAAATGAGCTAAATACATTCCAGGTGCTTAAAAAAAACATATGTGCAATCTTCTAATTTGTTTTGTTTTTAAAGGAGCCACAGCCTGAAGCCTGTTTCCTGCCTGCAGCTGCAGATGGCCTGGCTCTCAGACCCCCTTCTAACCAAGACCTATAGCTCTTCAAGCTCATGGAGAGCTCTGGCTGTGACTCAACAGGGAGTATGACGGACTCCTGAAAAGAGATCACTGCTTCCCCACAGGGAGCAAGAATTCCACTTTGCAGTTTCTAGCAGGGGAAAGGCTTTTCTAATCAAGCTGTGGCTGCTTTAGAAAGAAAACTGCTGTTTTACCACAATGTGCAGTAGTTTATGAGCTTTCAGCATCTTTTATTTGCAGCTACCTCAACGAGTTAGCTAATGTACCAGATACATATATACACTATATTGCCAAAAGTATTGGGACGTCTGCCTTTACACGCACATGAACTTTAATGGCATCCCAGTCTTAGTCCATAGGGTTCAATATTGAGTTGGCCTACCCTATGCAGCTATAACAGCTTCAACTCTTCTGGGAAGGCTGTCCGCAAGGTTTAGGAGTTTAGGAGTGTGTCTATGGGAATGTTTGATCATTCTTCCAGAAGCGCATTTGTGAGGTCAAGAACTGATGTCGAACAAGAAGGCCTGGCTCAGTCTCCACTCTAATTAATCCCAAAAATGTTATATTGGGTTGAGGTCAGGACTCTGTGCAGGCCAGTCAAGTTCCTCCACTCCAAACTTGTTCATCCATGTCTTTATGGACCTTGCTTTGTGCACTGGTTGGATCAGGAAGGTGCCATCCCCAAACTGTTACCTGCTCTGTTATTTTACGTGGCCTACCAATTTGTGACTGAGTTGCTGTTGTTCCCATTTGCTTCCACTTTGTTATAACACCACTAACAGCTGACCATAGAATATTTAGTAGCAAGGAAATTTCATGGATGGACTTATTGCACAGGTGGCAACCTATCACGGTAGCCCGCTTGAATTCACTGAGCTCCTGAGAGCCCATTCTTTCACAAATGTTTATAGAAGCAGTCTGCATGCCTAGGGGCTTTATTTTATACACCTGTAGCCATGGAGGTGATTGGAACACCTGAATCCAGTGATTTGGAGGGGTGTCCCAATACTTTTGGCAATATAGGGTATATCTCTAGGAAACTCCCATGGATCTATACATAATATTATGTTTCCACAGACCCCTTCAATTGCTAATTGTTATCCATTGCTATCTTGTGTTTGAAGTTGCAAACTCCAGGGCTGTCATCTTTATTCTAACTTCATTAGCTAATGATTCACTGACCTGCACAAGCATGTGCATTGTGGGTATCCTAGCACCTGATATGCACATGTTTAGTACACATCCAAGTAGTGAACCAAGCATTTGAATGAGTTTTGGATTTTACACTTTCAAAAATAAATCAGGAAAGGAAGCTCCAATACTAAAACCTTTGTCTTCAGGAGTAAACCCAGTTTAAATCTTCAATTTGATCAAACTCTCTCTTAGCCATCATTCTTTCTCATTCATGCCTTTGGGACTTCTTTTGTGCGTCTCCTTCTCCATCTCTAATACATTTGCATGCCACCAGACATTTACTAACTTTACCTAATTACCTAGAAATTCAGCTAAATTTAATATTTAAATGCATTGTCAAAATGGACCTTTTCCCTTAAGAGTTGATTAAATTTACATCTAAATCATGTTTAAGACAGAAACCAGGAGCCAACTACATAAAACAATTGCAACCGTCCCAACCTATGACCAGCCTTATCTGTAAGGTGCACATGGAAGGGCAATGCACATCACAAACAAAGGATTTCCCAGCAGGACATACCAGCCAGCTGCAAAACAACCAATTTGGCTCTGTTTAACAGTTGTCGTTAATAACAGAGAATTTTGTTTGCACACATTTGGAAATACTGCTTAGGCTGGTTATAGGTTGGGATGGTTGTCATTTTTTGTGCAGTTGGCTGAATTGGATGCAGGGACACACTAGATGCCTTTGCTGTCATCTTGCTATAGCTGGGCGTCATGTGCGTCCCTGTACCTTTATGGAGGGATGGTCTCCTCCAGGCACACCTGCCCTTAACCTATCCATTGACATATGTGCTCCTACTATGGAAGCACTGGAAATTTTAGAGTTAGATCCTCAGTATACAGAGGACCCTTGACATGGGACTGCGGCTTACGCATTTATTTGCAAATGTGTGCTAACAAAACCCTCTGTTTTTAGCGCAAACTGTTAGACAAGGCTAAATTGGTTGTTTTTCAGGCTGGCTGGTAAGTGCTGCTGGGAAACCCTTTATTTGTTAGTAAGAAACCAGGAGCTATTAATGAATCAAAGGCCAATGAAACAATAAAAAGCTGCAGTCTAGACAAATTAAGCACAGCACACAAGTACAACAACACAAAAATCCAGAACTATTAAAGAAAACTCAGCAAAGATGCCAGGACCTAGAGTTCTTATGTCTACATAAACATATTGGTGCCCTTGTGTGCATGGAATATGGAGATACAGTGAAGGAAATAAGTATTTGATCCCCTGCTGATTTTGAATGATTGCCCACTCACAAAGAAATGATCAGTCTAAAAATCGAATGGTAGGCGTATTGTAACACTGAAAGACAGACTAGCAAATTCAAAAGAAATGCATGTCTAACAAATTATGCACTGATTTGCATGTTCATGAGGGAAAAGTATTTGATCCCCTATCATTCAGCAGGATTTCTGGCTACCAGGTGTCTTTCTTACAGGTAACAAGCTGAGATTAGAAGCCGTCTCTTAAGGGGAGTGCTGCTAATCTTATTGTGTTACCTGTATAAAAGACACCTGTCCACAGGAGCAATCAAACAATCAGATTCCAAACTCTCCACCATGGCAAAGACCAAAGAGCTGTCCAAGGATGTTAGGGACAAGATTGTAGACCTACACAAGGCTGGACTGGGCTACAAAGAAGGTGAGAAGGTGACAACAGTTGGTGCAATCATTTGCAAATGGAAGAAACACAAAACAACTGTCAGTCTCCCTAGGTCTGGTGCACTATGCAAGATCTCACCTCGTGGAGTGTCAATGATCATGAGATCAGTGAGGAATGATCCCAGAACTACACAAGAGGATCTTGTCAATAATCTCTAGGCAGCTGGGATCACAGTCACCAAGAAAACAATTGGTAACATACTACGCTGACAAGGATTGAAATCCTGCAGTGCCCCCAAGGTCCCTCTGCTCAAGAAAGCACATGTCCAGGCCCATCTGAAGTTTGCCACTGAACATCTGAATGATGCAGAGGAGGACTGTTTGAAAGTGTTGTGGTCAGACGAGACCAAAATCTTGCTCTTTGGCATCAACTCAACTCGCCATGTTTGGAGGAGGAGGAATGCTGCCTATGACCCCAAGAACACCATCCCTACTGTCAAACATGGTGGTGGAAACATTCTGCTTTGGGGGTGTTTTTCGGCTAAGGGGACAGGACAACTGAACCACATCAAAGGGACAATGGACGGGGCAATGTACCGTCAAATCTTGGGTGAGAACCTTCTTCCCTCAGCCAGGGCTTTGGTAATGGGTCGTGGATGGGTGTTCCAGCATGACAATGACCCAAAACACATGGCCAAGGCAACAAAGGAGTGGCTCAAGAAGAAGCACATTAAGGTCCTGGAGTCTCCAGACCTTAATCCAATTGAAAATCTGTGGAGGGAGCTAAAAGTTTGAGTTGCCAAATGTCAACCACGGAACCTTAATTACTTGGAGAGGATCTGCCAAGAGCAGTGGGCCAAAATCTCTCCTGAGATGTGAGCAAACCTGGTGGTCAACTACAGGAAATGTCTGACCTCTGTGATTGCCAACAAGGGATTTGCCACCAAGTACTAAGTCATGTTTAGTGAAGGGGATCAAATACATATTTCCCTCATGAACATGCAAATCAGTGCATAATTTGTTAGACATGCATTTCTTTTTAATTTTTTGCTGCTATTCTGTCTCTCACTGTTACAATACACCTACCATTCGATTTTTAGACTGATCATTTCTTTGTGAGTGGGCAAACATTCAAAATCAGCAGGGGATCAAATACTTATTTCCTTCACTGTATGCATTTCTCACTGGAGGAGTGAATGAGCCAACCAGGTTTCACTAACAAGCATAACTAAGTACTTGCATTGTTCTCATGCAAGCCGTGTTTCAGTGAAAGTCAGCTTTTACGAGAAGAGTTCTCATTATTTTACACATTTACCTAGGTTTTAGGACTTGCATGTTTTGACTTTCTACACAGTTGAGATCAATGCTGCTACCATATTAATAATACAAATCATCAGAATTTCTAACATCTACTGGATATTATTGACTGTACCTTTGCTTCTCCATTAATCAAATTATTCTAAGGACTTTTCCAGAGACATTTTCACCAGGTAAAAATAGAAAACTAACACCGCCTCAAAATTTGAGAATCAGTAAGCTGCAATATAATACATTTGCCTGATTTTTGGTTTAGACATGCTTTAATGTTTAGTATACAGCCAAAGGAGACATTTGTGTATACAGCATCATGTTTGCATACAACTTTCCAGTGTTTGTACTGTAAAATAAATGACTCATTCTTGTCAGATAATTACCTGTGCTGACTTACATATCCTAAATATAGGCTTTTGTCACCTTTCACTTAAGAAAATGTGTAAGATATTTGTATATCCTTTACATATAAACATCAAACCTTCAAACTCTTAGTTCAAAAATAACTCCATACACACAGCCTGTGCTGTAATCCAAAGACTTTTTATTTTTAGCTATGTTACTGAAATGTAAATTCTTATCAACAAGAGGGAAAACCAATGGAAGAATCTCCATGTGTAATTATCACGAAAATTTTCATTGGCACAAAAAAGAGTTTAGGCCTCATCCACATAGGACGTTTTGCAAACTATCCTAGAAGTCTTCCTCCTGGCAGCAGCATTTTGGCAGAAATAAAGGCTGACGCTTATAAAAGTGTTTACAGGCATCAGGAGCTTGGACGTTAATTAATTTAATTGGCCAGGATAATAATTTATTCTGGCTATTAAAATTAATAAACCCTCAAGTACTAAACGCGCAAAGCATTTAGGTGTCAAGCATTTTTGCTGCCAAAACTCTGCTGCTCCTGGATGCAATGGCAGGTTTTTTTTTACTGCCTCTAAAAGCTTCTGCCCCTAAAGGCTGCTTGTGACGGAAGTGAAGGCAGGAGAGAACACACAAAGAAGATGGTAAACACACAAAGCTTTATTGAACTATGGAAGGCACTCAATCAGGGTAGGAAGGTAGCGTCCAGGTACCCAAAAAGGGGAAGAGAGGGGAGGAGCCCAAAATAATTGCCACGATAGGGCAATCTAGGTAGCGATGGCTCGAGCACTCAGGGGGGCAGTCCAGGTAGCTACGATACTCCAGACATGTAATAGGCCTTCCGAGCAAGTATTAATCCCGACAATAGGGGCAGTTTAGGCAGCACTGATCCAGGCACTCAATGGGGCAGTTCAGGTAGCAGTAATCTGTGCACACAATAGGGGCAGTTCAGGCAAGGGTAATCTGGGCATTCACGGTAGGCAACTTGCAGACACTCAGCAGCAGGCGGCTTCCAGGGACACTCGATCAGCAGACAGGGGGTAGCTTTCCAGGGACAAAGCGGTCAGCAGACAGAGATCCTTGTGGGACTCAGCTTTCCAGGGACAAAGCAGTCAGCAGACAGGGACAGCTTTCCAGGGACAACAGCAGGCTCACAGGGACTCAGCAGGGTCTTGGCTGTGGGGTCTGACCTCAGCTCAGACCTCACACAGCTTTCCAGGGACAACAGCAGGCTCACGGGACTCAGTGGGGTCTTGGCTGTGGGGTCTGACCTCAGCTCAGACCTCACACAGCTTTCCAGGGACAAAGCGGTCAGCAGACAGGGTTCAGCTTTCCAGGGACAACAGCAGGCTCACGGGGACTCAGCTTTCCAGGGACAACAGCAGACTCACTGGGACTCAGCAGGGTCTTGGCTGTGTGGTCTGACCTCAGCTCAGACCTCACACAGCTTTCCAGGGACAAAGTGGTCAGCAGACAGGGTTCAGCTTTCCAGGGACAACAGTAGGCTCACGGGGACTCAGCGGGGTCTTGGCTTTGGGGTCTGACCTCAGCTCAGACCTCCCAAAAGCTGTTCTCTCTCTCTTGTGCAGGGGACCAACACAGCGGTCAGCTTGTCAGGGACACAGCAGGCTTGCAGGGGCTCGGCAGGGTCTTGGCTGTGGGGTCTGGCCTCAGCTCAGCACCCTGTCCCGAGCGGGGGAACAACCACACACACAAAACTGGGTCCCACATCGGCCTTCTTAAGCCGGCGCAGGACGCTTCCCTGTTGCCTCGGCAATGGGCGGCCAAGCGACGCATTGCCGGGGCAACGAGGCACGCCCGCTGACTCTGGGTGCACTTTTGGGAGCGCGACCCTTGTCTCCGGCGGGCGCAGAGCGCGGGAAGCCTCATGCCCACGCTGCGCCCGCTGGGGGGACGCACGGAGACACCGCGCCGCCCTGCGTCGGGGATTCCTGGTGGGGGGCCCGAGAGGTGCTACCCGCACCACAGGGGGTGTTTCCTTCCTTCCTCACAGCCTTTGTTGTACGCTGCACAGGACCTGAGGAATATGCAAGGGGGGAGGGAGGGGTGGATAAAAGGGAGAGGGAGCAGAGGGACAGCAGACAAGGGGGGAGGGGGGTGGACTGTGACACTGCTGAAAGCCTACGTTTGCATGGACACATAGCCTAACATGCAGGGGAGTTTAGAGGTAGGGAAAATAAATTACTGATGCCCTTAGAAGCAGCTGCAAAAACATCCAATGTGCATGAGGCCTAAGAGTCTATTCACACTTGTGTGACTTCAAAATCATGCGATTTTCATTGCGACTTTCCAGTGCGACTTGATGTGAGTTTGACACGACTTTGATGTGATTTTGGTGCCTTTGGACCCCAAAGTCACATGACAAGTCGCACTAGTGTGAATGAGCTCTTAATCCTGTGGATCTATGCTTTACCATAAATTAAAGCCCAACTCCAGCCAAGATATCTGGAAGAGTTAGAACCCCTGTCAGGTTTTACTGATGTGTCTCCTTTCAGACGTCTTCTCACTTCCTGTTCTGTCTAGCACTCATCGCCTTGAGAAAAGGTTTGTATATAAAGGAGATTTCCCTTTGCTTTCTGTTCTGTCCAATATCCATTCATTAGGCAAGAAGTGAAAGAGAAATATCCCCAAAGGGGACAAATACAGTAATAATAGCTCAGCATTTTCTGCTGAACTTTTATTCACTATTTTTGCACAATTGCACATTGGACAAATTGATTTATTTATAAATATATTATTTTTTTTTAATCTAATATCATAATTGGACTTCTATTTTTACATTTATATATGGATATTTTATTTTTGGTCTTTTTCTGTGTGATCATTATTTGACTTGTAATGGTGATGTAATTTACAGGTTAATTTATAAGTTGACACCAATATTTTTATTGAGTTGGTATACTTAGTATGCACTTTATAGTATAAGTTAATATAATTGGATTATTAGTATTAGAGCGCAGCAACTATATATTTTTGATTTTTTATCTTCCATTTAGCACACATTATATGAGGGTGAGCAAGGTAGCCTGCGACCTAATACAATAATTGCTTAAATTGCTGACTCCAGTGGCTCACAAGTTAATTCATTTATTAATAGCTCAGCAGATGTCCTCATCCCTTCCTCCTGTATGAAAAATTGGAATTTTCACTTACCAGTAAAATTTGTTTCTTGGAGTACAGCACGGGACACAGAATCTTTAGTCTAGCAGGTACATGCCTTTTGCAACCTCTTCCAGCCAACTTTAGTTTTTTAGTAATCAATAGCGAAGGGAAGGGACCTGTACCCCATTCCGTACTCCAAAAGATTTTAATGTCAAGTCAAACATCCTATTTTCTTAGTCAGACAGTATGGGACATAGAATCATTAGTCTTTTAACATGGGACATCCAAAAGCAGTTCAACTGAGGGGTGGGCAACACAGGAAACAATGCCAAAAGGCACATATAATAAACAAATCAAGAAAGGCTAGACAGAACTTAGAGAGCATTCTGGAGCATCTTACACCACTGACATCAGAAGAGACCTGAAAATCCACCTGATAGAAATTAACAAACACGTGAAACCAAAGACCAAATGTGAGTCTTGCAAACTGGGAAACAGATGCTTGATGCTGAAAAGCCCATGTAGCACTAACAGACCTAGCAGAGTATGCCTTCACAGGGAATGAAGAAATCCTATACTTCACATTATAGGCTTAATCCACCTAGCAAAGGTGGAGCAGGAAGCTGTTAGTCCCCTGAGAAAGCTCTCTACTATACAGCATGTACCATGTCAAGACTCTGGAGAGAAATTTCCTTTTAATGCTTTGGAGCAGGACAAACACAAAGAAGAACAATGTCCAGGTTAAAGTGAAAAAAAAAGACCACCTTAGGGAGGAAAAAGGCTTTAGGACTCAAATCAGTGTATAACACTAAAATGGCTCTCTACATGATAAGACTACTAACTCAGAGAATCTCCATGCAGAGGTGATAGCAATGAGAAGATCATCTTGTGAGTAAGGTCAGACATGGGAATGTCCCAAATGGGTTAGAAGAGTGAGTTTTGAAGAGTCGAAAGAACCAAGTTAAGGTCCCACAGAGTCACAGGGGAGAATTAATTGTGAAATGAGAGGCCAATGGTCTCTGAAAAAGAATGGGCAAGGCCAAGACTTTCCTTTTGAGAGTATTTAAAGCCAAATGTTCACTGCAATAAGAATCATTGTAATGGCCTCTGCCTAAGTGCTACAGCATAGATCAGGTTGAATTGATCCCACATGGTCACCAAAGTATTCATTGTGAATTCCCAGGGGTTCATGAACCTGCTGGCAAACCTCTTATGCTTGTTGTTGAATCTGGATGCTGTAAGATCTATGTCAGTGTCCCACACCTACAGTAAAGGGCTTGAAACACTTCAGGATGGGGAGCCCATTCCTCTGGATTAAGACAATGATGACTGAGAAATTTTGCTCGACAATTTTTCATGCCTGGGATGTAGACATCGGGCAGGATCTGGCCAAGATAGAATCAAGTCCATTTCCTTAGCATTTCCTTAGCAACATGACTTCCAGTGCCTCCTTTAGGGTTGATGTAGGTCATGGCTATGACATTATCAGACTGGATTCTTGTCAGATGCCCTCACAACTGATGGTCCTACAACGAAGGGACAACCGCTTTGCCCTGAGCTCCAGACTATTGATAGGAAGGCAGGGTTCCTCTTTTGACCAAGAACCCTGTACTGAGAGGACATCCAGGAATGTGCCCCAGCCAGGGGCGGACTGACCATTTGAGCACTCAGGCACTGCCCGAGGGCCAGGGGTCAGTAGGGGGCCCCATGAAATGCCCCTGGTACCTTTTTTATAGGCTTTTTTGGGTGTGCTTTGAGTGTGGGCAAAGATACAGGGGCCCCATGATCCCCTATTGCCCAAGGGCCCCATGAGTTGTCAATCGGCCCCTGGCCCCAGCCCCAACTGGATGGCATCTGTGGTGAGAACTCTGCATGTTTTTGGAGGAAAAGGCTTCTCTGAGAGCGGAGGGACAGACGTTTATCCCTAAGCAGAAATTACCTGGATAAGGTCTGCTGGAAGTTGGTTGGCATTGATTGGAAGGACTAATCTTTTAACAGGCAATCATCCAGTTAACCCACAACATGAATCCCCTGAGCACAAAGCAGAGCTAAGACCAGGGCATGTACCCTAGTGAAAACCCAAGGGGCCATGGAGAAGCCAAAGGATGATTAATCAGTAATAGTGACCGCTCACTGCAAAACATAGATATTTTTGTTTAGAAGGGAATGTGCAAGTAAGCATCCTGAATGTCTACTATATGCAGAAAATCCACCAAAAGGAGGGAGGCTTTGACTGACCTGTCAATTTTCATACAAAACTGTTAAACCTGTAGGAACAAATTGAGATTCTTTAGTTCCTAAATGGGCCAGACTTCTCCATTTGGTTTGAGAATCATAAAGAGGACTTAGTAGAAGTCCTTAAAATTTTCTCTTTTGGTAGATAATGGGGGCACCCTATCACTGGGGATAAGTCTTGGAACTAGTTGTGGCTGGTTTAGAGGGCCATGACAATTTAGAAACTATGTTTCTGCCTTAGATTTGGAACTGGAAGACTGAGAAGGGAAAATAGAACCTTTTCTAACCTTAGGAGTTGAAGTCCTTCTGGTAGAGGAATGAGCCTTCCTTCTCTGGGGGAGGAGATTTCTCTGTGATCTTCTTGATGTCCAAGAAGATACCAAACAGGCCTTCAAAGGATAACCACTCAAGATGCTTCTAAGCCAATCAACATTTAGACCAAAGGATACTGCGCATATGAACAGAGAAAAAAAGACCCATCTTGAAGATCTGATATGTGCCCCCCATATCATTTCATGACATGATCCCAAAGTTTAGTCAGCTTAGTTTTTAAGATAACCAATCGTTAGAAAAGTACCGGTTAATGAAAATGCCACGTCTGCTCACCAGGCATATCTTTACTGTACATTCTAGGTTAGTGTGGTACAGCCTTTCTCAATTTTTTTTTTACCATGGAGAAGCCCTTCAGATAATTTTCAGGTCTCAGAGAACCCCCACTAAAATGATTAGACCTACAGCCCATGGTACACTAGCATGATCAGTAGGTTGTAGAGAATTAAGGTCGAACTCTGGGGAAAGACAAAAGTCTCCCTCGCAGTGGGACTGCTCCCAATGTACAAGGGTTAAATGCTCATTCTCCCAGCAGTTGGCATTCTCTTTCACTCTCCTATGCTTCAGTGGTGGACTGCCCCTTAGTGTCCTCATGTCCACTGCAAGGGGAGGGGGATTCCTTTCCTTGGAGATAGGCTTTAAACAAGAGGATAAATAATGGAAACAAATAATAAAAATAATAATAATGTCCAAAAAAGGAGCATAGTAAAAATTGCAGTGCCCCCATACTTTGGTGGTCAGTGTAGGCAGGAGACGAATCAGCTACTACTCTCCTCTCAAGGAACCCTTAGCAACCTCTAGAGAAATCCCAGCATTCCACAAAATCCTGGTTGAGAAAGGCTGTTAAAGCAAGTCCAGTAACCCATGCTGATTTGAAAGCATCTTTTCTGATCTAGCTGTAGTGAAAATAAATTTGATTGGTTCCTGCACTTTGCATGTAACTTCTGTTTAGCCTATTATCATGTTGTTTGCAGTTTATTGTGTTGCTTTTTTTATTTGCAAACTAAAGGTTTCTGAAAAAAAGTTTTGCTCTTAAGAATTCATTCTAAGACCTGCCCAACATACTCCTCAGTCCAAATTGATATTTCCCCCTAAAAAGGGAATGAAATGCATGTGAGCAGAGGGCCAGTTCTTGTGGAATGTAATTGCTGCCAGACATATGCTGCAATATACATTCCGCACATGATTTGGCCCCTGTGTATATGAAAAGTGAAGCATACATGAATTTGATGATGTAGTTAGGCTCGGAGGTCTCTGTGGAATTTCAACACTAAAAAATAACACTGCACCTTCCAGAGGCTTCGATTCCATTCCTGTGACATCACCCGCTTTATCCCAGATGTGCCTTGGAATGTGCGATATTGAATTGTTTATTTGTTTTGTTTCCTTTGGGAGTCATATAACAGACCCATCTCCAGAGTCATTAATCTGCCTAGGCCTTAGTCAGTTATTTTACTTGGGAATAATGAAAAACATTGAACGGTTAATTTTTTTTCAGTGAAAGTGAAACACTTGTTAGGAAACATTTTTGCTGAATCTACTGTTGTAACTGCTACAGTCTTAAAGCAACACTAAAGGTTCATTTTGTTTGTAAAATAACAAACATGTTTATACCTGCCTGCTGTGTGCAGTGGTTTTGCACAGAGAAGCCTGGATCCTCTTCTTCTCGGGTTCCCCGCTGGCTCTCCTGGCTCCTCCTTTTTGTCAGGTACCCCCATAGCAAGCAGCTTCCTATGGGGGCACTCGCTGCTTCATGTGTCCATTCACACACAGAGCCGTGGCTTGGTTTCCCCCCCTCTCTCTCCTCATTCGCTGACTGGCTGTGATTGACAGCAGCAGGAGCCAATGGCTCCCGCTTGCTGTCTCAGATAATAAGGAGGCCAAAGCTGTCATGTACATCGCTGGATCTCGATGGGGCTCAGGTAAGTATTGAGGGGGCTGAGGGTATCTTGAGCCTTTACAAAAGCCTTTTTAAAGTAATAGGGTCAACTGAAAATTCTCAGTTTTAGGATTTTGGTGTGTCTAGTCACTAGTTGGCTTACTGTATGTCTGTGAAGTGCCACCTAAGAGATATTCCCCATCTCCCCAGTCTTGTCACCTGACGTGTGTTGAGATTACACCCCTTTAGAGACAGTGGTAAAAGACAGATGATACATGGAACAGTGCTATTCAAAGAGTTGACACAAAAGGTGGGAAAGGTGGCTGATTCAGAATTTATTTATGTATGAAAGATTTCAGGAAGTCCCTTACATTCCAAATAAACTAAAGGGTCTATGTTAGCGCACAAGAAAACACCTCACATTATCTGTCAGGGCTCCCGAGTGTGACCAGAGGTGTGTGACTGACGCAGGGAAACGCAGACTTCAGATATGTTATAAACAATGTAATTTATTAACACTAACAATACAAACATAAACGCAGTGCAATACTAAAACATAACACAGTGCAAACAAACCAAACCACCCACAGATAACAGTACATACAATGCAAGTGTCGTCAGGCAGGCCGGGTCAATATCAATCGGGCAGGTAGGTACAGGGGGAGCAAGCGGAGAATGGTCGGGGTCACAAGCCAGGTTCAGCAGGTAGCGGGCAGCGTGGTACAGAGGGTCAGGCAGAGGAGAATGGTCAGACAAGCCAGGGATCAGGAGCAGGAGAATGGTCAGACAAGCCAGGGATCAGAGCAGGGTCAGCAGAGAATCAGACAGGAACAGGGAGCAGGAACAGGATACAGGGCCCAGGAGAAACACAACACCAAGGCAGAGTCTGCAGGTCTGAATGTCCCTTAAATACACCAGTATAATAAGTTCCAGGTGTTTGACTGGCTGCAAGGTTGAGTCTCTGATTGCTGGGAGCACCCGCTGGCCAGCCCTGGTACTGCAGCTCATAAGGCAGGTGAGTCCCAATATTGCTGGCCAGTCCATTCCTGACAGTACCCCCCCCTCAAGGAGCGGCATCAGGACGCTCCAAACAGTCCTAGCTGGGCAAGATGTTCCACCGCCCGGGTCTGGTAACTGGCGGGATATCAAAGACTGGCACACCGGGCAGGACTCCGGGCAGCGGCACACCGGGCAGGGGCACACCGGGCAGAGGCACACCGGGCAGAGGCACATCGGGCAGAGGCACATCGGGCTGGACTCCGAGCAGAGGCACATCGGGCTGGACTCCGGGCAGAGGTACATCGGGCTGGACTCCGGGCAGAGGCACATCGGGCTGGACTCCGGGCAGAGGCACATCGGGCTGGACTCCGGGCAGAGGCACATCGGGCTGGACTCCGGGCAGAGGCACATCGGGCTGGACTCCGGGCAGAGGCACTCCGGACAGCGGCACACCGGGCAGAGGCACCCTGGGCAGAGGCGAATCAGGCTGGACTCCGGGCAGAGGCACATCGGGCTGGACTCCGGGCAGAGGCACATCGGGCTGGACTCCGGGCAGAGGCACATCGGGAGATTACCAGGTGAAGCAGCAGGCACCGGGCCCCCAGGCGGGGCGACAGGCATCGGGCCCCCAGGCAGGGCAACAGGCATCGGGCCCCCAAGCGGAGCGGCGGGCGCCGGGCCCCCAGGAGGGGCGACAGGCATCGGGCCCCCAGGCGGGGCGACAGGCATCGGGCCCCCCGGCGGGGCGACAGGCATCGGGCCCCCCGGCGGGGCGACAGGCATCGGGCCCCCAAGCGGAGCGGCGGGCGCCGGGCCCCCAGGCGGAGCGACAGGTCTCAGGCCCCCAGGCGCAGCGGCGGGCACCGAGTCACCAGGCACGACAGTGGGCTCCGAGTCAACTGACAAGACTGCGGGCACCGAGTCAACTGGCAAGACTGCGGGCACCGAGTCGTCTGGCAAGACTGCGGGCACCGAGTCGTCTGGCAAGACTGCGGGCACCGAGTCGTCTGGCAAGACTGCGGGCACCGAGTCGTCTGGCGGAACAGCGGGCATCGAGTCAACTGGCGGAACAGCGGGCACCGAGTCGTCTGGCAAGACTGCGGGCACCTAGTCGTCTGGCAAGACTGCGGGCACCGAGTCGTCTGGCAAGACTGCGGGCACCGAGTCGTGTGGCAAGACTGTGGGCACCGAGTCGTCTGGCGGAACAGCGGGCATCGAGTCAACTGGCGGAACAGCGGGCACCGAGTCGTCTGGCAAGACTGCGGGCACCGAGTCGTCTGGCAAGACTGCGGGCACCGAGTCGTCTGGCAAGACTGCGGGCACCGAGTCGTCTGGCAAGACTGCGGGCACCGAGTCGTCTGGCGGGACAGCGGGCACGAGTCGTCTGGCAAGACTGCGGGCACCGAGTCGTCTGGCAAGACTGCGGGCACCGAGTCGTCTGGCAAGACTGCGGGCACCGAGTCAACTGGCGGGACAGCGGGCACCGAGTCGTCTGGCAAGACTGCGGGCACCGAGTCGTCTGGCAAGACTGCGGGCACCGAGTCGTGTGGCAAGACTGTGGGCACCGAGTCGTCTGGCGGAACAGCGGGCATCGAGTCAACTGGCGGAACAGCGGGCACCGAGTCGTCTGGCAAGACTGCGGGCACCGAGTCGTCTGGCAAGACTGCGGGCACCGAGTCGTCTGGCAAGACTGCGGGCACCGAGTCGTCTGGCGGGACAGCGGGCACGAGTCGTCTGGCAAGACTGCGGGCACCGAGTCGTCTGGCAAGACTGCGGGCACCGAGTCGTCTGGCAAGACTGCGGGCACCGAGTCAACTGACGGGACAGCGGGCACCGAGTCGTCTGGCAAGACTGCGGGCACCGAGTCGTCTGGCAAGACTGCGGGCACCGAGTCGTCTGGCAAGACTGCGGGCACCGAGTCGTCTGGCAAGACTGCGGGCACCGAGTCGTCTGGCAAGACTGCGGGCACCGAGTCGTCTGGCGGGACAGCGGGCACGAGTCGTCTGGCAAGACTGCGGGCACCGAGTCGTCTGGCAAGACTGCGGGCACCGAGTCGTCTGGCAAGACTGCGGGCACCGAGTCAACTGACGGGACAGCGGGCACCGAGTCGTCTGGCAAGACTGCGGGCACCGAGTCGTCTGGCAAGACTGCGGGCACCGAGTCGTCTGGCAAGACTGCGGGCACCGAGTCGTCTGGCAAGACTGCGGGCACCGAGTCGTCTGGCGAAACAGCGGGCATCGAGTCGTCTGGCAAGACTGCGGGCACCGAGTCGTCTGGCAAGACTGCGGGCACCGAGTCGTCTGGCGAGACTGCGGGCACCGAGTCAACTGGCGGGACAGCGGGCACCGAGTCGTCTGGCAAGACTGCGGGCACCGAGTCGTCTGGCGGAACAGCGGGCATCGAGTCAACTGGCGGAACAGCGGGCACCGAGTCGTCTGGCAAGACTGCGGGCACCGAGTCGTCTGGCAAGACTGCGGGCACCGAGTCGTCTGGCAAGACTGCGGGCACCGAGTCGTCTGGCGGAACAGCGGGCATCGAGTCGTCTGGCAAGACTGCGGGCACCGAGTCGTCTGGCAAGACTGCGGGCACCGAGTGGTCTGGCGAGACTGCGGGCACCGAGTCAACTGGCGGGACAGCGGGCACCGAGTCGTGTGGCAAGACTGCGGGCACCGAGTCGTCTGGCGGAACAGCGGGCATCGAGTCAACTGACGGAACAGCGGGCACCGAGTCATCTGGCAAGACTGCGGGCACCGAGTCAACTGGCGGGACAGCGGGCTTCGAGTCGTCTGGCAAGACTGCGGGCACCGAGTCGTCTGGCGGAACAGCGGGCATCGAGTCAACTGGCAGAACAGCGGGCACCGAGTCGTCTGGCAAGACTGCGGGCACCGAGTCGTCTGGCAAGACTGCGGGCACCGAGTCAACTGGCAAGACTGCGGGCACCGAGTCGTCTGGCGGAACAGCGGGCATCGAGTCGTCTGGCAAGACTGCGGGCACCGAGTCGTCTGGCAAGACTGCGGGCACCGAGTGGTCTGGCGAGACTGCGGGCACCGAGTCAACTGGCGGGACAGCGGGCACCGAGTCGTGTGGCAAGACTGCGGGCACCGAGTCGTCTGGCGGAACAGCGGGCATCGAGTCAACTGGCGGAACAGCGGGCACCGAGTCGTCTGGCAAGACTGCGGGCACCGAGTCGTCTGGCAAGACTGCGGGCACCGAGTCGTCTGGCAAGACTGCGGGCACCGAGTCGTCTGGCAAGACTGCGGGCACCGAATCACCAGGCACGACAGTGGGCTCTGACTCAATTGGCACGACAGCGGGCACCGGGTCATCAGGTACCGGATTGTCTGGCTCGACAGCGGGCATCGGGTCACCAGGTATGACAGCGGGCACTGGGTCACCAGGCATCAGGTCATTTGGCTCGCCAGCGGGCACCGCGTCATCTGGCAAGGCAGTGGGCACCGAGTCACCAGGTACGACAGCGGGCTCTGAGTCAATTGGCACGACAGCGGGCACCGGATCAGGTACCGGATCATCTGGATCAACAGCGGGCATCGAGTCAACTGGCCTAATAGGATCGTCAGGCTGGATCAGTTCATCATGCTGGGTAGAGGCTTCAGGCTGAGTAGAGGCTTCAGGCTGAGTAGAGGCATCAGGCTGAGTAGAGGCATCAGGCCGAGTAGAGGCATCAGGCCGAGTAGAGGCATCAGGCCGAGTAGAGGCTTCAGGCCGAGTAGAGGCTTCAGGCCGAGTAGAGGCATCAGGCCGAATAGAGGCATCAGGCTGCGTACAGGCATCAGGCTGAGTAGAGGATTCAGGTTGAGTAGAGGATTCAGGCTGAGTAGAGGATTCAGGCTGAACCACGGAAGGCAGGTTCACCGGTTTGGATACTGGCAGGATGGTATTGGTTGGAAAGAATTTTCGCTTTTTTCTGGTTTTAACTACTGGAGCACTGCAAGTAAACGCAGGTCTGCAAACGAATGGAGCAGCTGGAGACAGAGAAGAGCTGGAGGACGGAACAGAGGAGGGAACAGTTGCTACAGAGGGCTTTTTTACAGGGTTAAAGGCAGGATAGGTGCAGCGAGTGGGAACAGGGTACTGATATGCGGTAGATAGCAGGGCAGGAGGAGCTGTTGGGAATGCAGGAATAGAGTTTTGAGGAAATAGATTAGAAGCAGGACTGGGTTTTTGTAAGCTGACTGAGGCTGGGTGCAACAAATCTGTCCATGTCTGCAGTATGGGTTGAACAAAGCTGAGCTTACACAAAGCCTGTCTGACCAAAGACTGCACTGCGTTTATACAATCTCTTAGTACCTGTGGTGAACATGTGGAATAACGCTCCAGAAAGTAACCCACATCATCCTCTAATAACTACACCAGGGACTCTACCTGGTCTGCACTAAATGGTGGCAAAAATTCATCCCTGCATTCGGGGGTACCAGATGAAACCAACTCAGCACAAACCTCAATCAATGGCTGCACCTCAGAGAACTCTGTGCCCTGATCTACTAGAACATGAGCGAGCCGTATACATTCTAGCAGTTCATCCCGGGTATACTCCTTCAGAGTTTGATAAGCATACTCCCTGTCATCAAACACTAGCAGATATAAATACGCAACCTCATCCAGATCCATCCTTCCCATCAACAAACCAAGATGGCTTCCCTGTGCAGCCACTTCTGGTCAGGATTGGCCTTGGTGTAATGTCAGGGCCCCCGGGTATGACCAGAGGTGTGTGACTGACGCAGGGAAACGCAGAATTCAGATATGTTATAAACAATGTAATTTATTAACACTAACAATACAAACATAAACGCAGTGCAATACTAAAACATAACACAGTGCAAACAAACCAAACCAAACCACCCACAGATAACAGTACATACAATGCAAGTGTCGTCAGGCAGGCCGGGTCAATATCAATCGGGCAGGTAGGTACAGGGGGAGCAAGCGGAGAATGGTCGGGGTCACAAGCCAGGTTCAGCAGGTAGCGGGCAGCGTGGTACAGAGGGTCAGGCAGAGGAGAATGGTCAGACAAGCCAGGGAGCAGGAGAATGGTCAAACAAGCCAGGGATCAGAGCAGGGTCAGCAGAGAATCAGACAGGAACAGGGAGCAGGAACAGGATACAGGGCCCAGGAGAAACACAACACCAAGGCAGAGTCTGCAGGTCTGAATGTCCCTTAAATACACCAGTATAATAAGTTCCAGGTGTTTGACTGGCTGCAAGGTTGAGTCTCTGATTGCTGGGAGCACCCGCTGGCCAGCCCTGGTACTGCAGCTCATAAGGCAGGTGAGTCCCAATATTGCTGGCCAGTCCATTCCTGACATTATCTGAAGCTTAGAATGGTGATTCCCAAAATTATTCAGACCAGGGCCTGGTAGTTTTTTCCAAAACCTTCCAGACCCCACCATTAAGGGCCTACTTACTTCTTTGCAGTGTGTTAACACACATTATGTCACATGCTAACCTATGGGGCGTTAAGGCAGCCCATTTAAAATATAATAAAATTATGGAAATACGTATTTTGCATTCCCATGCATTTATTTATTTGTGGAAGAACATGTAAGGGCCCCCATGCTACATTCCATATAATTACCTGTCTTTATTTGACCTCAGACTTTGTGCAGTCTTCAGGGAAAGACATTAAACCAATGGCAGAGTCAAAAGAATGAGAATCCAGTCTACCAATGGAATATATGTTCTATGGTAATGAGTTCTGGAAATTGGTATACACTGTACTTTTATAAACGTTAACATGTTGAGTGCAGATTAATATACCCCCCTGCCACTGGGAATGCAAAATATGTCTTCCCATACTTTATTGTATGAGTATAAATCTTTCTCTCCTATCTACTGCTTGCTATGTATGTCTATTGATCTATCTTGCAGTCATATCATCATTACATGACTGCAAAGTAGATCAATAGACATACATAACAGGCAATGCTAGTCTCCTCCACTCACCCACTCACCCATGTTGCCACTGACTCCCCCGTTTCTGGTGCCATGTATACCATACTCATTCACATAGGGAGGGGCCAGGATCTGGGGGCCCCCTTGTTAAATGGAGCTTGCAGATTTCGATAAGCCCCCTTGCACTCAGACCAAAGGGGCCCTTGTCCCCTATAAGCACCCCCCCATGCTGAGGGCATGTGGCCTGGTATGGTTCAGGAGGGGGGGGCATGATGCTCACTTGTCCCCCCCTTTCCTGACCTGCCAGGCTGCATGCTCAGATAAGGGTCTGGTATGGATTTTGGGGGGGACCCCCACACCATTTATTTTTTTAATTTTGACATGGGGGGTTACCCTCAAAATTCATATTAGACTCGAAGGGCTTGGTATGGATGGGGGGGGACCCCACACATCTTTTAAATACATTTTTTAATTGCCGGGCAATTCTTTTTACATTCAGCTGTCAGCGGGGAACCCAGCTGACAGCTGAAACATTAAAGAATGTTTTCAAACCTAAAATACCTCAATGTCAGTGACTTGGGACAGGACTCCTACTCCTGCCAGCAGAGGTCCCAGATACTGAGGGTAGAACCAAATGAAATAGCTTTTATCCACAACCGCCCACAGTCTTATATAAAGACTAGAAAATTACAGGAAGGACAAAGATACAGAAAAGTAATCTAGCTGGTGGGCAGGTGCAGGTGCAGTAGATGGTCAATTTGATGTCCCAGTTGATAGAAGGCTGTGTCCCACAGACAGGCAGGTAGGTTGGTGATTGAGAACTAGCTTACAGCATGATTTTCCAGACATGAAATATCAGTCAAAATATATCAAGACACTCCTTTTTACATAGACTATATGGCCAAAAGTATGTGGACATCTCACCATCACAGCTAAAGTATGTGGACAAATGACTGAGTTCAGTTGTTTCCAGTGAAGAGTACTACTGATGCAATAGCAAACAAATACATCTTGAACAAGTGTGTGCTTCCAACCCTTGGGAACAGTTTGACGAAGTGGGAAGAGTAGGTAATAAAAAAATAAAAAGGGGCAAGGGCTAATGTAAATGTTTTGTGAAAGTTATTTCATAATATGTCAGTGCTTGTAAATTGATGTAATGTAAAACAAAAATCTGGTAAAGGTATTCAAAATCTTTAAAATACGATGACTTTTTAAACTGACAACATTATGTAAACTGTTGAGCTTGTTATAAGAGGTCATCTACACATTTAAAAGAAGGGATGGTCAGTGGCTACCTAGGGGGCTAGTGGGGTAGTCAGTATTGGGTTTCACCGCTTTGCAGGTGCCCAGTGCAGATTTGGTGATATGCAGATTGGCAGTGGTTTGCAGGAGGCTCATATGAGGAACATCACCAGGCACTGAAAGAAGCCAGAATAGTTGAACTATAGTCTCAGCTTAACTGGTATAGAGAGCTTGGTGTGGCAGTGCATGATTAGGTAAGTAGACATCAATCTTCAATGCTGGGATTATTGTTATTGTTTCATCCACTGATGTCCAGTGATGGAGGGCTTATTGTTAGAGCCACCACTGACCATCAATGCTGTAGAGTAATGTTCCAGTCAACCACTGGCCACCATTGCTGGGAGGGTTATTGTTATAGCCTGCCACTGACCACTAATGCTGGGGAGTAATGTTCTAGTCAGCCACTGACTACCATTTCTGGATGGGGTTATTATTGTAGCCTGCCACTGACCACCAACACTGAGGAGTAATGCTCCAGCCAGCTCCCGACCACCAATGATGGTGGGGTGTATATTGTTACAGCCAACCACTAACTATCAATGTCATGAGGGTTTACTGTTACAGCCAGCCATTGACCACTGAGGCTGAGGGAAGGGGGGGGGGTGTTGTTGTTACAGCCAGCCACTGGGCACCAATGCTGGGAAGGGGGGGAATGAATGTTACTAATACTGACCACCAACTACAGGAGTTTATTGCAGCCACTTATACCAGTGCTGAGGCTTATTATTGCTGTCAATGACAATGCTGATTTAGGTCGCTATTACTGTCAATGACACCAATGCTGGGACTTATTTACTTATTTTTACTTCCGCATTACAAGTCACACACTGGGAAGCAACACCCACTTTACTGGCAGCAGTTTTCTTTTTAATATCTTTACAGCATCCCTCCTATTTTCAAATGTTGGTAACTATGCACGGTATATCATCTTTGAGCTCCTGCATGTCAGTTTTGTAGTTAGTAGTGGTGTTAAAGTCACATTAAATATTTTACCATAGTGACAAGAAAATTGGATGGAGTAGGATGGAAGATTATCCACAAATTTTGAAGTACTTTTGAATTACAATTGTAAAGTCTTTGAATGTACTGAGAATTTTTGTATGAATATACAAATGTTTGTTTGAAAATCTACTAGTGTATACCAAGCTTAACTGCAAGAAATTACAGCCATACTTGCGGCTGCTGCTGTCTGGTCTTACCCAGCTAATTCTATTACCACCCCCAGTGTGCATGATGTTAAATTTCATGATTATTACTGAATATAATTTTCATGCAGGGATTGTGCTAAAAATTATCCACTCCGGATGCTATATATGCTAGGTGCACTGGGGTTGGTAACCTAAACTTGAATATTTGGTTATGGATAGGAACAGGCTGGTTAAACCATCCACAAGTCTTTTTCTAGAATTTTCATTTCCTTGAAATGCTGGCTAAATTGGAAGATTTAAGCAAACTTTTGTCCTTTTGGCAAAACACATAGATGTTATTTGAGGAGGTAAAAAGGGGCAGTTACTGATGGTTTTTAATGGTGAAATTTGCTTTAAATTGCTCCTTAGGGTTACAAAAGCTCACAGAAAGAAAACAGACAGTGGGAAAAGTCAAACACACAAATAACAATTGTATATATACAAGTGTTATTTGTGTGTTTGACTTACAAGTGTTATTTGTGTGTTTGACCTTTTTTTGCTGTTTTCTTTCTGTGAGCTTTTGTAACCCTAAGGAGCAATTTAAAGCAAATTGCTTTATATATATATATATATATATATATATATATGTATATATTTATTTCAGGTACTTATATAGCGCCGTCAATTTACACAGCACTTTACATATATATTGTACATTCACATCAGTCCCTAACCCTCAAGGGGCATACAATCTAAGGTCCCTAACTCACATTCATACATACACATACTAGGGCCAATTTAGACAGGAGCCAATTCACCTACCAGCATGTCTTTGGAGTGTGGGAGGAAACCGGAGTACCCGGAGGAAACCCACACAGGCACAGGGAGAATATGCAAACTCCAGGCAGGTGGTGCCATGGTCGGGATTTGAACCGATGACCCTAGTACTGCCAGGCGAAAGTGCTAACCATTTAGCCACTGTGCTGCCCATATATATATATATATATATATATATATATATATATATATATATATGAAAAACACAAATACAAAATACATAAATAAACCAAATACACCCCCTTCAAATAAAAACATTTCAAAAGAAAGGAAAACTGATTTTTATTTGTTATTACAGCATTTCTAAAGCACCAACAGTTTATGCAGTGTTGTACATGTGAGTCATTTATAATATTCCCACCACACACATTTCTGGAAATGGCAAGCAGTAAAGCAGCAACTGCCAGCTGGAAAACAGTACCAAAAGCCTTAATATTTGTCACCAGCATGTCACCAGTTGCAATCATCAGCGGTGTGCTGACAACTTCAGTGTAAAGTCCCTATCTCACATGCATACCTACACACACACACACATACTAGGGACAGTTTAGACAGAACATAATTAACCTTACAACATGTCTTTGGAGTGTGAAGGAAACAAGAGTACCCAGAGGAAACCCATTCAGGAACACAGTGAACATACAAACTCCAATGAGACAGAGTCCTGGACAGGATTCAAGACCTCAGAGGGAGAAACTTGGGTGGACCCCAGTGCTGAAAGGCACTAAAATAGACTGGGTGTTTTTTTGTCGTAAGCAGCTCAATTAGCAAAATAGATAGATGTTTTGTTGAAATTTTGTCAACTGTGAAATCAATTTTGCTGAACTTATTTCACTTACCCTACCCAGGAAATGATGCAAACTCACTGTTGAAATCCCAAGGACATATAATAAAATGTGGGGGTGACTCAACTCAGTGAAATCTATAAATAACAAAATCTAAATTGGATTGATCAATCTTTTAAATATCATTGTATTTTTCACTAAATAATGGTCACACACAAAGAACAGGTTCCTGAATAGGAAGTTTTCTGTTGGAGCGGGCTCCGTCAATTAGCCAAACAGTTGCGCTGACATCATGGTACACGCCTTGTACTTGGAACACATATGCATTCCAAATCAATTGTTTCATTAATCCCCCACAAGGCCACAAACATGACATATTATTATATAAAGCTTTACAGGGATGTAGGGTCATGCTGGTAGAGTAACAAGAGTTTTTCACATTCTCAGGACATGGAAATAATAAAATGCAGCATACTGTATATCCTGATTACCGTACAAGTCTAATAAATGTAAGGTTTAGTGTGTCTTAACGGCACTAATGACATACTCTGTTCATTTTTTGACATTCCTAATGTCTTACTTAAAGCCCTGATGTTTCCTCATATAATTTTCTTTTGCTGTTTCTGATTAGTGATCATGCAATCTGCAAGTGATTCATTGACAGATTCTGTGATCTGTCCGAACATTACTGATTGTGATTATGTGCTGCCAGCCTCCACCACCACATTCCTGAGTGTGAGATCTTCTGGAAGGGGGCTGATTCATATGATGTCACTCTGTGACCCACCTTTACACAATCATTGCCTGCTATTATAATAAATCACACAAGCTTCTGATACTAATCATTCTCCTGACACATGATGACACAATACACCTTCCTACTCGATTTCCTCTGACATCATGTTAGAGGCACTGATCACATGTCTGCTACCTCACTGCTGCTTAGTTTATTAACTGATTTACAGGAAATGTTGACTTTATACCTATTCAGATATAGTAAGCATATGTATGGTATGAATTGGCATTTTTTTGTGATCAATAAGATATATGTTGTGTGTCATTCAGTGTACACTGTACATCTCCGATGTATCACTGTGTGGTTGTCTAGTTATGTTTCAAATTAACATATTTTGGACACATATTTCAAACTAAATTAACATACAGTATAATTTGACAACTATAGCTGGGTAAACCTGTTTTAGAGCACTGGGGTTATGTTTTCTATTCTCATAATGTAAATTAAATTAATATGTAATCCCTTGGCTTTATGAGTTTTAAGTGTATCTGTAATTATTTTTTATATTACAATCTGTTTAATCTGGTTTTTCAAAGAAAAAGAGGAAAAGGGGAAAAAATAACAGTTCAATGCTGACAAGAATATGAATATTGTTTCCATAGGATAAAAATGTAATAAATATTCCTGCCCACATCATCATTACCCCTCTCAAAACCTGTGATATAATTAAACTACTATGATTGACAAAACACATATGGGGGACTAGAGCACATGAGGAAATAACAGAATAATAAAAAAATAATGGTGAGAATGTATTTGTCTCAGCTTTACTACAGCTTACAAAAGTAGAGAAGAACATTCGCAATGTGTTATACGGCTATCAATGTATGACTTTACGGCTTTGTTGACATTTTGGTAATAATTATCTTCTTGGGTTCTATTGTGGCAACCATTTTCTTATTTTGGTCCTTGGATTAAAAAGTTTAAGAATCTCTGCCCTATTAGTGTATGAAATACATACTGAAAATTAAAAATAATAATAAAACATAGTCTACATATCACGAGTAAAGTATATCAGTATAACAATATATGTTTTGGTGAAAAGAGACAGAAAGAATCAAACCAGTGTGTAGCACAGTAAAGTCATCTTTATATAGGATATATTCACTTGTCTTATGTCATCACATATCATAAAAATAGGAGAATTATTTCAAATTTCAGGATAGTGGGCAGAGCCATGCACACCATTCCTTTATGCCCCAACAGTCAGATGCACATTCAGAGCTGCTTGTGTATACAGGCGTACCTCAGTTTACGAACGCCTCAGTTAACGTAATTTTTGGTTTACGAATGAAAATCTGTTGTAGATAATGGCTTGGTTTACAAATTTTTTTCGCAATACGAACGGATTAATTGGTTTTCAATGCATTTACGATTTTTTTTAATTATGTCCCTGTACAGTACTATGCCTTTAAAGAGTTTTGAACAGATAAGACTTTTTTTTTACTTTTTTCTGACCTCCAGAACGGATAAATTGGTTTTCACTGCATTTACAAATTTTTTTTGCAACACAAGCGGATTAATTGGTTTTCAATGCATTTACAAATTAATTTTTAATCATGTCCCTGTACAGTATATATGCCTTTAAAGTGCACTTTATACAGAGTTTTGAACAGATAAAATACTTTTTTTTAACTTTTTTCTGACCTCCGGAACTGAACTATAGAGCCATTTATTCCAAACTGCAAATAGTTGTTTCAGGCTTTATTTTTGAATTGGCCATCATCAGAACAGTATATGGAAACCATTACTTCTATGGAATGGGGCATGGGACCCAACGAGACAATATAACCATACAGGTTATAGTGAAAAAAGACTCAGTGAAGGATAATCCTCCTATTTTTGAGATATGTAATTAAAGTGTTCCTAAAGACAAACTTTTTTTGGATAGTGTGGTAAAGGTTAGAACCCCAATCAACTTTATTGCTGTCTTTATCCCTGCTAAGGAGATTCACTGTCTCTATTTATCCTGGTAGCCACTGTCTGTCACGACTATGGCAGGTAGCTCTCTAGACACGCAGCTAGGGTTTCCCAGGGCGCGGGGTCTAAGTCCCAGTCTGCTTGTTCACCAGAGCCCCTGATGGTGGGGATGGACATGGAGCAGGCTGGAACCAGGTCGCGGCTCCCGGTACACCCAGCTGAGGCAGAGAAGACCGCTAGCGGAAGCAGGATACTGGGTGACTGTTACATACCGGATTGGGGAGTCTGAAATGGAGAGAAGGCGTCCTCTTACGACTCCCGCTCGGAGTCCCTGGGGGTAGGAGCAAGGGTGCAGAGCCAGGAGTTGCCGGATTGCCGTGTGGATTTGCAGCTGTCAGCAGGTAGCTGGAACTCAGGAGATCTGGACACAAGCCAGGTGCGGGTGCAGGAACGTGGGTGCAGCAGTAGGTATGCAGGACGCAGGTCCGGTGCGGTTGCAGGCAGAACCATACAGCAGGGTTAGGCAGCCCAGGTCGGTAACAAGCGGGCAGATAGGTACAAAAGGAGCAGGCAGGAGAATGGTCAGGAATAGCCGGGATCGGTGCAGGCGGAATTCTTTCTTAGGCGATTATACAGCAGAGCAGGTATCAGGATCAGAATCAGGAATTTGAGCACAGGAACGTATTTAGACCAGAAGGCAATGACTCTTCATTGCAGCAGATTTAAATAGCCCGCCGGCCGTGACGTGGGCGCTTACTGCGCATGCTCCCGCGCCTGTGCACTTCCTCCGCCGCTACTCGAGGGAATCTGTCGCCGTCACACCGCTGCACGGCGACGGGATCCCTGACACTGTCACTGCAACTAAAAAATAATGGTAAATACAAAATACAACATTTTCATTTATAAATAGAGGGCAAGTCTATCAATGTATACACTTGTTCTGGTGACACCTGTCTAAGAAGGCATTTTTTTCTCATTTTTGAGAGATTTCCTCCCATGTCCTATTTTGTCTATTGGACAGAGGGTGAAGAGAACAAAAAAGCTGGTTTTACCCATTTACTACTAGGTTTGCCACCCATCCTGTATGATATGGGATCATCCCAGATCTCAAAGAAAAAAGCTACTTTCCTTATTGATTCAGTAAGGGAAGTTTGTCCTATATTATATTCATGTAGTAAAGAACCTAGCCTGTACTAGGGAGATCCCCGGTGATGTCAGAAGGAGAGAGATCTACAGCTACAGGCTCCTCAGGCAGTGGGCACCCAGGGTGTGCTGATTATCACTTAAACCTTACATTTTTCAGGCTTCAAGTCCTAATGCAGGTGTGGGATGGAGCAGTTCTCAGTGTCGGCTTTGTCCTCGGTGGGTAGAAGCCTGTAGTAAAGCTCCTGAATCCCACCTGGATTAATCACATATGATAATGGAGGACCAGGCAGGAGAGTGTAGCTCTAGCAGTAATGAGCTATAGCTAGGCCCTTCAAGGTCACCATGAGAAATCTGAATTTTAGATGCAAATCTCACCTGAGCTTCTCACCATCTGGAGCTGTGAGCCTCTCTTGCCTTGAATTAAGCTCTTAAACTCTGACCCCTGCACTGTGAGTGTTATCTACATTGGACCCCTGCACTCTGTGTGTTACCTACTCCTAGTCTCCACACTCTGTCCTTACCTACACCTGACTCTTGCACCTTGTGCATTACTCCTAACTCCTGCACCCTTTGTGTAACCTACTTCTGACCCTTGCTTTCTGTGTGTTATACTCTCCTGACCGCTGCAGTGTTATGCACTTATGACTCCTTGACCCCGAGCAGATTATACTCAGGTTTTGTTTTGTCTATGCCCCTTACACTGTTAGCCCCCCAGCTCCCACATAGGTGACATCCCTACTACTCTATTCAAAATTTTAAAAAAAGGTTAGCGTTAGAAATACCTTGACAGTCATGAGTACAGAATTGTTATTGTGTATTGCCCAAATGAAGGTGTCTATGTGAATTGACCAATTTGTTATTCAGTAGGTACACAAAGTATTTACATAGGGGCAAAAATTCAAAAACGTGTAGCTACAGAGAGTAGAGTAGATGCCAAATCTTTACAGAGTATAGAAGAATAAAGTGGATTTTAGAAACCTGGAAATCACTTTGAATGTCATACTTTGCATATTTACATATCATACTGGGAGCCATTTTCTCTGTTTGCTCATCTCTGCTTAACAGATGCTTTGCTTTTTTCTATAAGAAACAGTTGTAATTATGCACTGAAAGCTATGATGACAAGTAACTTCATTTAGGAACTTTCTCTACAGATCTGAATCTGCCTGAAATCTTCAGGACAATGATAGGTTAACTATCAACCTGTTGCTGTTCTCAAACATGCTGTCTGTCAGGCTCTGCTGAAACTTGTGGTTCTTCAATAGCCATTAGATAATGATAAATGCATAACACTTATCTCAAGCTTAGGAAAGCATATTTATCTTTTTTCTGTAACATATACAAGTACCTAGAAACACCCATAAGTAATGGAATGCAGACATATTAAGATAACAGCCCTCATTGACTGTTAGGGCGTAACTGTAACCAGATCAGGCCTGCTGCTGAAGAGGACCTGGCTCAAAAGAATTAATCTCAATCTCAAACAGGCTTCGTATTAAGAAATAGTATAGTACTGTATCTAGGCAGAAGTCAGAAGGCTCTACTATGCTAGGTGAAGCTCTGACATTTTAGCAGCTCAATGACTTAAAGCTGAACCTCCTGTCCCTGGGACACCCAAAGAAGTAATGAGGGGTGTCGTTCTTATCAGAACAGGAAGGCACAAGCAACAATAAAAACTATCAGTAGTTCTAATCTTTCCTCGTTCTTCTAAAAATGATATATATTTGTGTCTGCATTACCTTTGCAAAGTTCAACTATCACATCTTGTCCTGAAAGGAAGTGAGAAGTCTCTTCAACAAGGACACGTGGCCTACCTAAACAATTTATTACTCCTCTCCCCTCCAGAGATGCAATGTCTGGGAGCTGTCTCACAGTGCCTTTACTTTTTTTCTCTGGCTTCTTCCAGGTTCAGACTCTTTGGCCATCTTGATTGGCATGCCATTATGACGCAACTCCTGCGCATACACATGGGAGTTTATTTATCCCAGCACTGAGGTGTGCACATGAGTGGTGCGCATGAGGTGTGCATTCTATAGCATCTTCTGAGGAGGAAGGTAAAATGTAGGGATGCAACGAACTCTCCTGGGTTCTGTTGGAGCAGGGTTCACAACAAAAACATTTGAATGTGTACAATGCCTCATTATGTTTACTTAAAGTGAATCTGCACCCAAAAGGGGAAGTTCTCCTTTAAGTAGTGGTCCCCTGCTGAGGAACTAGCACCTTTGTGGAGGGGGTGGGGGTGGTTACCCGATTTTGACAGGCACCCGCTCCCACTTCCACTTTTCCTAGGCAATCGGATGCAGAAGTTTTCTTCCCCCAATAGTCTTCTGGGATACATGACAGGTCACAGAAGACTACAGGACCATTCACAAAGAACAGTGCTACTCACATATGCGCAGTGGGCACTTGGCTGTGAAGCCGCAACCTGTCACAGCCGGGTGCACACACTTAGGATGCTGGCGCCATAGAGCAAAGATGGCCGGTGAAACCGCCTGCGGTGAGTACTCTGCTGGATTGTGGGACAGGTGAGTGGCTGATTTTTAAAAGTCAGCAGCTACAATTTTTGTAGCTGCTGAGTTTTAATTTTTTATCTTTGACTGGAGCTCCGCTTTAAACATACTGTAAATATAAAAAAAAATCATCATAAAAAAACATAGTAAACTGCATTCTTTTCAAACAAGGTTTATTTTGTTACCACAGATTTTTATTGAATTTTCCAAAATTAAACAAGGCACTTCAGTACACAGGTTACATGTCCTTCCAAAATAAGCTCAACAGGCTTTAAGAAAAGAATACGTACAATGCAAACATATCACTTGTGAAAATATCATACTGAGCTAAGACAGAATATACATTATATATTTGGTATGAGCCATTGCAAATGAATCAGCATGGTATAGGCTCATAGGTCTACTCAAAAAAGGAAGCACCATCAACAATGACTTTAGAGAATAAACAAGTACAGCATGCCTAATTCAGCACATATTTTTCTAAAACCGAAGTGGAACCTATCTTGTGCAGTACAAATGCTCATGACTTAGGTAATGCTAAATCTAACAATGACCTCATAATCAGACACATATGGAAGGACAAAAGGACATATGCTAGGCAATAGCAGCAGATGTGAACCATAGGGAGCATTCATAAAGGATGATATAATATTTAGCATGCAGAGCCTCAGAGAATTGAGCTTTTGTAGCCTGTTCCATTATATTTGAAAAAAATAAAAATCGTATCACAAAAGCATAATGAAGTGTTCACTGTTAGTTGTGGATCCAAAGTGTGATTGGGTGGCTATCGATTTTTGTGGTTGACATTCAGAGCACCATTGATAGGAAACAGTTACACCTAGATATAATAAGCAAGAGTTAGCACTGTTTTTTTTTCTTCCTCTTGTCACATTTTCCATTTCCTCCCTCGTTTGCTCTTTTACTCATCTCAATATAATCTTTTCACTTTAGTTTTGGTTTTGCTACATATACTTGTGGTATTTACTAAAGGAAAAAAAGATACTGATGAGTTTGCTAATGTTTACATAATCCCTATAACAGTAGCTATCAACCTTATCGAGGGATTAGTAAATTCTACCAAAACCTTCTGTGCCCCAGAAATGAAAAAAAAAAAAAGTTTATGCTCACACCAAAAAGGCCCATTCACACGCCTGCAAGTGAAATACTCAGTTTTAGTGTGTGGGCAGCTGTCATTGTTGAGCTGCAGTGAGGCGCAGCTGGGGGGTGATATGATTTTTATTATTATACAACAGTTTGCTCAGCGCTTTACAATATAATGGAAAACAATACAGCAACAATACAGTTTAATACAAGAGGGAAAGGAGGGCCCTGCTCCTTGAAATTTACAATCTAGGAGGGAGGGGCTAGTGGTACAAAAGGTAGCAACTGTGGGGGATGGACTGGTTGGAAGAGTATAAGATTCCAGTATTAGCTGAGGGCAGGATAGGCTTTCCTGAAGAGATAGGTTTTCAGAGATCGCTTAAAAGTGAGCAGAGTAGGCGATAGTCTGATAAATTGGGGTAGAGAGTTCCAGAAAATGGGGGAAGCTCTGGAAATGTCCTGGAGACGAGCATGGGAGGAGGAGACAAGGGAGCTAGAGAGCAGGAGGTCGTGTGAGGAGTGGAGAGGATGGTTTGGGTGATATTTGAAGACAAGATCTGTGATGTAATTTGGGGCAGAGTTATAAATGGCTTTATACGTTATTGTTGGTGTTTTGAATTTTATCCATTGGACAATGGGAAGCCACTGGAGGGATTGGCAGAGAGGGGTGGCAGATACAGAATGGTTAGTAAGGTGGATGAGTCTGGCAGCAGCATTCATGATAGACTGAAGAGGGGATAGCCTGCAATGAGTTAGGCCAATGAGGAGGGAGTTACAATAGTCAAGGAAAGATATAACAAGGGAGTGAATAAGTTGCTTAGTGGTTTCCGAGGTTAGGAATGGGCGTATCTTGGAGATGTTGGAGAGGTGAAGTCTACAAGATTTGGAGAGGGATTGGATTTGGGGGTGAAAGGACAGATGGGAGTCTAGGATTACACCTAGTACCCTGGCATTAGGGGAGGGAATGATGATTATGTTATTGATCTTGATGGGGAAGTCAGGGGAGGGGGCATGGGCTGGAAGGAATACTAAGAGCTCAGTTTTGGAAAGATTGAGTTTGAGGAAGTGGAGTGACATCCATGCCGATATGTCGCTTAGTAGGTTAGTAATGCGAGAGGAGACTGAAGGGGTGAGGTGAGGGGTAGAAAGATAGATTTGTGTGTCATCAGCATAGAGATGGTAGTTAAAGCCATGGGAGTTTATCAAGTGACCAAGGGGGGAGGTGTAGATGGAGAAGAGAAGGGGTCCAAGGACAGAGCCTTGAGGGACCCCTACTGAAAGAGGGAGTGAAGAGGAGGAGGCATCGTTATAGGTAACACTGAAGGAGCGCTGCGATAGGTAGGAGGAGAACCAGGAGAGAGCAGAGTCTCGGAGGCCAAGAGAGAGGAGTTTTTTCAGGAGGAGGGGATGGTCAACCGTATCAAAAGCCGCAGAGAGGTCAAGTAGTAAGAATAAGGAGTAGTGGCCATTGGTTTTAGCAGTTAGTAGATCATTAGTGAGTTTTAGTAGGGCAGTTTCAGTGGAGTGTAGTGAGCGAAAGCTAGACTGTAAAGGGTCAAGAAGGTTGTTGTCGGTGAGGTAGAAGCACAGGCGATTGTAGACTAAGCTTTTAGAGGTAAATGGCAGCAGGGAGATGGGTCTTAAGTTGTTCATGTTGGTGGGGTCCAGGGAGGGCTTTTTAAGTATGGGAGTGATGTGCGCATGCTTTAGAGGGGAGAGGAAGGCACCAGTAGAGAGGGAAAGATTGAAGATGTGAGTGTGGGAGCATAGGATGGAAGAAGAGGGTGACCGTAGTAGTTGTGAGGGGACAGGATCCAGGGGGCAGATAGTGAGACGAGCTTCTGAGAAAACCTTAGTGACCTCTTTAGTAGTAGCAAGGTCAAAAGAGGAAAGTGTTGAGGGAGGTTTAGTATAAGGTTTGCTAAGTGGGATGGATGTCTGTGCAGTGGCGATGCCCCTACGAATTGCGTCAATTTTGTTTTTGAAATGATTTGCAATCTCCTGAGCAGTGAGTGAGGTACTGGGTAGAGGTGGAGGTGAAGAAAGTAGAGAGTTAAAAGTAGAGAAGAGATGACGAGGACTGGATGACAAGGTATTAATAAGAGTGACAAAGTAGGCTTGTTTGGCACCATGAAAGGAGGAATTGTATGTTAAGAAAGCAGATTTATATAGGGTGAATGCTTGCTGGGATTTGGTTTTACGCCACAATCGCTCCAGCGCACGACTATGCGAGGGTTGTAACGGTCGGGGCCTGATGCTTTGTGTTGTTAGAGGAGCAAGTGAGTCTACTGTGGATGAAAGCGAACTGTTGTAGACAGCAGTGGCCAGGTCAGGGCAGGACAGGGGAGAGATTCTGTCATAGAGTTGGTCATTTGCAGAGTGGAAAGGAGCAGGGTTCAAGTTATGAAGGTTTCTGCGGGTAATTGTTTGCTGCTTGGAGGGATAGGTGTTTGAAGACGAGGAGACTGTGAAGGTGATGAGATTGTGATCAGAGAGAGGAAAGGGGGTGTTTGTGAGGTTGTAGGTGTAGCAATTGTACGTACAAATATGGATGTCCATTTTGCTAAAGATCCTCCATCTTGTGTCATTCTCACTCCAAACCAGCCCCCCTCCCTTTCTGTTGAATGACACGTGGTCTGGTGTGTGCTGAGTTCAGGAGTGCACAGGGCACAGCTGGATACCCTTGATGGTTGTAAACCCAAGTAGCTGATGCCAGAGTGTCTGTCCCACTCTTTCTCTGAAGCTGATCGTAAAGCTATATACCCGGCAGTCACTGGACTTCAAAAGCATTCCGGGATAGCAGTAAAACAGATATCTCATTTGGAGACCTCTTTTTTATACACTTGCATAACATCTCGTAAGAAATATGTACAATGAAACAAGACATATATTCAGAGAGGTCATTTTAATACAAGTCACTTGATACCTTACACCCCTAGATTACGTCTACCCGAGAGCAGAAAGCTATATCTCCTTAACCGTCCCAAGCAGATATGTCATATCTGGTATCTGGACGTTGAGAATATCTTTCTGCATATTATCTTACCAGTGGATAGGATGCTACATGTACCTATGGAAGGTTATTGACCATGATATAAACTGCGAGGGATTTGGTCATAGCCTGAGTTCCCTGCCTAAACACCCCTCCCCAAATGAGGCGATTGGTTCTCTGCTTTAAGGAGACACCCTGCTGGGGAACTACAAAATAGGCTGTCATGCCTGGAGAGATGATAAAGAGATCTCTCTTTTAACATCAGGAACCAACTTGGGAGAACGGTACTCTTTTGTTCAGGACACTTGATCTGCTTAAACCAAGGCTTATGGCAAGTATTCTACCTCTCTAAACTTCTTTCTTTTATCTCTCTGTTGTGGTATTGCTCTCAGTATTTATATATATATTGTATATATTGGCTACATATTTTTCTGTAAATATTTTTATTGCACCATTTTGACCTTTTTAGTAATAAATCCTATTTTCTGAAAAGTGTTGAACTGTTTCTAAAGCTCTTTAATGCAAACTAAGAATCCCTGTCTACTGTGTGTTGAAAACTTCGGCATACATCTGCCTGCGGTGACAGTGTGCATACAGACGCTTATTCAAACATCATAGTGTTACTGCTAAGATTGGCAAGTTTCCTCCTTCTCTGTACAAAAAGGCGGTGGTGGTAGTGTGAAGGGTTAATTGCGTAATTAACCTGACCCAGTAACAATCGCTCTCAGGCTTCGGCACATAGATTGTGTTCCAGTGAGCTGGAAAATCTTTATGCAGGGTGCAGCTGAGCGTGGCATTGTTACGCACGTGACAGTGCGGTTTTAGATTGGCTAGTCCTTCGGTCACAAGTTTGTAAGAAGGGCTGGGGGTCTGATGCCGCGCACGTCACAGTAGGGAGTGCAAAGATGGGAGAAAACAAGGTCTAATGTATTCCCATAAGAGTGAGTGGAGGACTGTATACATTGTGCTAATGCAAAAGATGAGGTTACGTTGAAGAGTTGGGATGTAGCCAGATTGTTGACATTAATAGGGATGTTAAAATCTCCGAGAATGATAGTGGGTAGTTCAGAGGAGAGAAAGTAGGGTAGCCAGGTGGAGGAATCATCAAGAAAGCGGGACACTGGTCCAGGAGGCCGATAGATCACTGTAATCCTCAGAGAAATGGGAGAAAACAGCCAAATGCAGTGAGTCTCGAAAGAAGAGAAGGATAGAGAGGGAGGGTTAGGGAGGACTTGAAAGGTGCTCAGTGAGGATAGAAGCAAACCAACTCCACCACATTTCCTACCACTGGGTCTGGGTGAGTGGGTCCGGATGAGGCCTCCATAGGAAAGTGCTGCGGGAGAAGCAGAATCTGCTGCCTGGAGCCAGGTTTCTGTAATTGCTAGTAGGTTAAGGGAGCATTTTGTGCATTTTAGTGCATAATGCCATTCCCCCTTTTTTTTTCTTTTTTTTTCAACTTATTTAAAGTGCACAAAATGACACTTCATTCATGTCACTGTACACCAGCGTGGCGCACTGCGTTGCTGTGTGGTGCATGTGGTACCTTCCTGCAAGTTGTGATAAAATGTCTCCAGGCTGTGTTGCAGTGTGAATGGGGCACATAGAAAACACCAGTTGTAAAGATACAGTCATGGCCGAAATTGTTGGCACCCTTGATATTTCTCCAGGAAATCATGTATTTCTCACGAAACGTATTGCATTAACACATGTTTTGCTATACACATGTTTATTCCCTTTGTGTGTATTGGGACAAAACAAAAAAAGGGAGGAAAGAAAGCAAATTCGACATAATGTCACACAAACCTCCAAAAATGGGCTGGACAAAAGTATTGGCACCCTTTCACAACTGCGGATAAATAAGAATGTTACAAGCATGTGATGCTCCTGTAAACTCACCTGGGGCAAGTAACAGGTGTGGGCAATATAGAAATCACACCTGAAAGCAGATAAAAAGGAGAGACGTTCACTTAACCTTTGCATTGTGTGTCTGTCTGTGCCACACTAAGCATGGACAACAGAAAGAGGAGACGAGAACTGTCTGAGGACCTGAGAACCAAAATTGTGGCAAAATATCAACAATCTCAAGGTTACAAGTCCATCTCCAGAGAACTAGATTTGCCTTTGTCCACAGTGCGCAACATTATCAAGAAGTTTGCAACCCATGGCACTGTAGCTAATCTCCCTGGTCGTGGACGGATGAGGAAAATTGATGAAAGATTGCAACGCAGAATAGTCCGGATGGTGGATAAGCAGCCCCAAACATGTTCCAAAGACATTCAAGCTGTCCTGCAGGCTCAGGGAGCATCAGTGTCAGCGCGAACTATCCGTCGACATTTAAATGAAATGAAACGCTATGGCAGGAGACCCAGGAGGACCCCACTGCTGACACAGAGACATAAAAAAGCAAGACTACAGTTTGCCAAAATGTACTTGAGTAAGCCAAAAGCCTTCTGGGAAAACGTCTTGTGGACAGATGAGACCAAGATAGAGCTTTTCGGTAAAGCACATCATTCTACTGTTTACCGAAAACGGAATGAGGCCTACAAAGAACAAAACACAGTACCTACGGTAAAATATGGTGGAGGTTCAATGATGTTTTGGGGTTGTTTTGCTGCCTCTGGCACTGGGTGCCTTGACTGTGTGCAAGGCATCATGAAATCTGAGGATTACCAAAGGATTTTGGGTCGCACTGTAGGGCCCAGTGTCAGAAAGCTGGGTTTGCGTCCAAGATCCTGGGTCTTCCAGCAGGACAATGACCCCAAACATACGTCAAAAAGCACTCAGAAATGGATGGCAAAGAAGCGCTGGAGAGTTCTGAAGTGGCCAGCAATGAGCCCAGATCTAAATCCCATTGAACACCTGTGGAGAGATCTTAAAATTGCTGTTGGGAAAAGGTGTCCTTCCAATAAGAGAGACCTGGAGCTGTTTGCAAAGGAAGAGTGGTCCAAAATTCCGGGTGAGAGGTGTCAGAAGCTTATTGATGGTTATAGGAAGCGACTGATTTCAGTTATGTTTTCCAAAGGGTGTGCAACCAAATATTAAGTTAAGGGTGCCAATACTTTTGTCCAGCCCATTTTTGGGGTTTTGTGTGACATTATGTCATATTTGCTTTTCTGCCTCTGTTTTATATTTGTTCCAATACATACAAAGGGAATAAACATGTGTATAGCAAAACATGTGTTAATGCAATACCTTTTTTGTGTGAAATACTTGATTTTCAGGAAAAATATCAAGGGTGCCAACAATTTCGGCCATGACTGTATCCTCTCATTTCCTGTTGCGTCTACAGGACAGGAAGTGATTTTAAATCTCCCTAATAAGGAAAAAATGGCAAAAAAGTCAGCAGTTTTAACCTTTTCCCTAATTTATCCAAAATGAAAAGGTGAAATGAAAAAGTTTTGATTTTAGCTGTAGTTTAATTGCTGCTAAATTCACCTAATTCTGCTGTGTGTGATTTTGGGTTGCTTAGGCCAGCTATAGATGGATCGAATCTCAGTCGATTCAGCAGGGATTGGCCGAGATTCAATCCATCTATAGGTGGGTTGCTATTAAGTAGAGCCATTGAAATGCAACCCCTACTCCACTGAATATTCTGTGTTAGTAGGAGCTGGGATGAAGAGTGTCAAGAAAAGAAAGTGTCTTTGGACCCTTTCAGAGTCTGACTTTAGTAGTTGGTGCATGTCCTGTGACCTTACATAGGAAGGTAGAATGTCAAATGTTCCACTTTTGGTCTGGTCTCTTGGCAGTGTGGGGGCTGTATTTTGAAAGCTCCTATAGGCGGGACTGGCACTAACTCTTTGTATATGCAGACTTTGTGTATATAGAGGGTGTCCCAGGGAAAGTAAGCCCAATCCTGGGGTTGTTATCTGCTTGGTAGGTAAGAAACACGTGAACCGGACCTTAACCCATCTACATCTGGGCAACCCCTTGCAGCTATAGCAGTGGGATGCTCATCCAAGCTGTCTAAAAGACTAAAAGAATCTAAAATAGACTTTACAAATAAGCAAAAGATGCATTGTCATTGCTTGCTATGGTATATTTTACTTTTCACATTGATGCTTGCCTTACTGAGTAAGCTTTAGACCATCCAATGGTAAGACTACAAGATCCACAACCTGAATGGTGCCAAGTGTAATGTTTTTCCCATGTACGGTATGTCAGCAGATTTAGTTGCCAGATGTGCCAGTGATGTTGTGGATATACTTGATCTGTCTAAAGACAACAATCTTTGCTATGCAAGATACTCTTGTAGTAGCAGGGGTCTCGAAAAGGACCTTTGCCTTATAACCTCTTATTAAACAGAGTGACTTCAAAGCTTAACCTAGTCCAGGAAAACCTGCTTCAGCCTCACAGTTTTCTTTGGATATACATACCAAATATAAGTCATTCCTCTACAGCAAACTATTCTAGAGTTGTATAGTGTTAAAATATAAAAGATATAAGGGATTTTTTCAATGGCAACTTCATGGGAGATACAGTATATAGAAAAAAATACTTCCGAATAGATATATTAGGATATTATTATTGTTCCTCTGTAGAATTATTTACTTTTCTTGGAATAATTGCAAACTTGAAAAAATGGGGTAGCTGGCCAAATTGCGAAACAAAAAACTTCTCTGACTTAGCCAAATCCTTAAAATGTTTCACACACTTCCCATCCCTAGACACTGCAGCTCACAGTAGGAGGGTTTCAGCAATTATTCAGTGCTGTCAATCTAGAAATCAGCGGGCAAGACTAAATGTTGACCGATAAGCTACAGGCTTGTGAATCACCAATGACAATGCCAATCCCCTTCAACATCTTCTCATCCCAATGGAGTGCAAGCAGGCTACATAAAATTGGGAAATTTGCTCTGAACTTACGAGTAGTGCTGCATAGTTGTCACCCTATCACAGGAAGCTGCAATAGGTGGACTTTATTGGCAAGATAAACAGATACTTGTGGGAATTTGCAGGAGGACCAAAAGAAAACTGTCAATGCAGATGCAGTTATATTAAAGATTTTTTTGGGGTTTTTTATGGGAGGCCATAGTTCTACTTTAAGCTAGATTATGGCTACAGTTCTTGGCCAGTAGCTTGTTTATTGAAAAAAACAGCACACACATACTGCTGTAGGGAATGGTCTGAATCCAGTCACATTTTCTCTAAGTGGAAATCTCTTTAAAATCATTCAGTCTTGGGATTGCCCATTGGCTCACATCCTGCATACCCTACATAACTGAAAAGATCCAAAGTGTGTTAGCATATTAATTTTAAACGAAAAGGAAAATAAACCACTGGGTAACTGCAGAATATGCAAACTGTAAAACATGTTGAACATTGTGGTGTCAAGTGTTCTATTAAAAATATTGATTCAAATCCACATAAAATCTGCAAAATCAATATACTCAATATTTAGTGAACAGAAGAACTACTCGCATTATGTGCAATGCAAGACAGAAGGTCAACATTTTTTACATTTAGTTTGGAATGTTTTGGTTTGGGCCGCTCCCTCAATTAGCTCATGTCCATGTGCTTCATGGAAAACAAGCACAGTTGTGAAAAAATGCATGTGACTTGAATCCTGGACCATATATTTGTAGGTCCATAAAAAAAAAAGAGTGATCTGGTATGATTTGCCTATCATTCCATGTTTAAAGTAAATGTTTCCTAATAGAAATGAGGGGGCTGCCATTACTGACATTCATCTGAAAATGGTAATTTCCTAACTGTTAATGTTAAAACCCCATTTCAATGCTTTCAGAGTCACTAAGATGGAGCAAATATGTAGATTGGGAAAGTCACAGTAAGGTTCAAAGTCCTAATCTTGATATTTGTTCTGGGTCACTGACTCAGGGTATTAAGAGAATCAGAATCACAGCCAGATAATTAACATTTGCGGAATGAAAAATTGATAAAGGTAGCTTTTGTTTTATGCTCTGAAGAAAGGTTACCTTAGATTCTTCATAAAAGTGAGTGTAAAGCCAAATCTTATTTTGGTTTTGAGAGAAGAGTTAAAAGAGGTTATTTTTTGCTTACCGTGTCCTGCTAATGAGATTTCCCTTCACTTACTGGAAGCACAACATGAAGTAAGAAGAAATCTCCCAAAAGTGAATGGAATTCCCATCTCGAAGAGCTGTCCTAAGAACATGTATGCAATTTGAAAGATTTTCTCCCACCTTCTGTTCTGGTGACAACTCTAATATTTTGGATTTTCCAGCACTTTCTTTCTGTCTTTGTGGCAGTGGTCATGGAGAAAAATAGTGAGTTGAATCTCTCTGGTGGGGACAAAGGCAGCAATAAAAATCTGTCGGGGTCTCTGATCCTTCTCCATTCTATTGAAAATGAATTTAAAAATCTTCAGGAAGCTCTTCATGGAATTATGGAATATATGTTGTTTCTGGCTTCCCTGAAGTAGAATTCCAGGTCTACTATGACTTTAAATAGTTTGTTTTGGCCCAAACAAACTATGTCCTTTGCAAACTGATGCAACTATGAGCGATGTAACATACTGTTGTAGCAGAACTGTGCTCCATGGCAGTATGGGTGACTTCCCCTCTGCTGCCAAAACTAAATAGAGTCGGCCTGAATGTGCCTTCACTATTCAGGTGAAGCCTTATATTTTTTATCAATTAATTTAGGACTTCCTCTGATTGGCTTAGGTGGAGAAGATGACATCATAGATTCCACCCTGACCATTCAGAGCAAGCCTTTTATTCACTGAATGAAGGCTTCTCCTGAATAGTGCAGACGCATTCAGGCCGATTCAATTTAGATCTGGCAGCAGACAAAAAGTTGCACATACTGCTGCCACAACACAGTGCTGCATATTGTATGTAGCTAATGCTACAACAGTATAATACAGTACACACAACAGCCACATAGTTATGCAAAGGAAATAGTTTGCTTGGACCAGCTTGGTGCTGTGGAACATCCAGGTGCTCTTTTGCAAACTTCAAATGTGCTGCAATATTGTTTTTGGACAGCAATGGCTTCCTCCGTGGTGTCCTCCCATGTACTCCATTCTTGTTTAATGTTTTCCTTATTGTAGATGTGTCAACAAAAATGTTAGCATGTGCCAGAGATTTCTGTAGGTCCTTAGCTGATACTCTGGGATTCTTCTTTACCTCATGCAGCATTCTGCGCTGTGCTCTTGCAGTCATTTTTACAGGACGACCACGCCTAGGGAGAGTAGCAACAGTGCTAAACTTTCTCCATTTGTAGACAGTCTGTCTTACCGTGGACACATGAACATCAAGGCTTTTGGAGATACTTTTGTAACCCTTTCCAGCTTCATGCAAGTCAACAATTCTTGATCGTAGGTCTTCTGAGAGCTCTTTTCTGCGAGGCATGGTTCACATCAGACAGTGCTTCTTTAAACCAGTAAACCCAAAACAGGTGTGTGTTTTTTAAGGGCAGGACAGCTGTCAGCAACACATCCAATATCATCACACTGATTGGAGTCAAGGTTGGCTCACTCCTGGCTCCAATTAGCTCTGGGAGAAGTCATTAAGCTAGGGCCTCACATACTTTTTCCTCCCTGCACTGTGAATGTTTACATGTTATGTGCAATTAAACCATGGAAACATCTAATGTTTGTGTAGTATTATGTTCAGCAGACTGTGTTCTTCTATTGTTGTGACGTAGATGACGTTCAGAGCACATTTTATGCCCAATTCATGCAAAACTCCACGTAATCCCAAGGGGTTCACATACTTTTTCTTGCAACTGTATGAAAGGTACAACACACTTTCTCTTCTATGGAGACATATATGTTTTTGAAAAAGGGCTCAAAAAGTCTTCGTACATTGTAAGCCCTGAAGTTATACAGTCTCCCATTCTCAAAGCGACAAACCACACAAATGGAGGTGCATCTCTAAGCAAATGATTATGTTTTGTATTGCTGTTATGTTATTAAATGTGTATGTTTCTCTTTCAAGGATGCATCCACTTGACTATTCCTTAAACTTGTTAATAAAACAGATTAATAAAAGAACAATCTGACAAAATAAAGATAGCACGATGGTTGAACTCCATCTTCGATTGGGTTTTGTTGTGGCTTAGTAATAAGCTTTATCTTGGCACAAAATGTTATCTTCTTAAACATACAAGGTTTTTGGATGTGAAGAATTTTATGTGGTATCTGTGTACTGTGCTTGAACTAGGAAAAGGATGGAGCCACATTCACAGTCCATTACTTTTCCACAATGGCCTTCTCACCCAACAATCTACTAAAGTAGTTCAATGTAAAAATATCATCGTCTTATGATATCTATACAGCTGAGTAGATATGGACTGTTTGTGACTTCTTGTGTCACCCAGCACAATACAACCTGTGAGGTGAGTGTGCATTCACGTGATCTATTGTTGTTGTATGCCTGTGGCTTTTCTTGGAACATAACTATTCTACTGTTTACCTTGGTGATTCATGTGTACTGTATTTAACCCCCAGCATTTCTCTCCATGCCCTTCTTGCCCCTTTTTCTATTTTTTTTTTATTGCATCTCCATTATGCAGCTGTAACAATGATTCATCTCTGTTTACTGACAGCAAGAATCTAATCTTTGAAAAATTAGTCACAGCAAGAAATAAAGGAGCGGTGATTCTTGAAACTGTTAAAGTCCATCACAGATATTTTTTTTATACACAGTGAGAGTTTTGTGAGAGTCATTTGGGTTCAAAATAGTTGTCATCCTTGATTCTTAAGGTGGCAGTATACAGCACACACGAGTGATAATGTTCCCTGTGCAGTTTCTATAGTTGCAAAGAGGTCCAAAGAATATAATGGGCCATGTAGACTGTACAGGGAAAGCTTTGACTGGCCATATTTATAATATTATTATACAGTATTTATATAGCACCAACAGTTTGCTCAGCGCTGTACATTATAAAGGGAGACAGTACACGAGACAGTACAGTAACAATACGATTCAATACATGAGGGGTTCGAGGGTCCTGCTCCTTGGAGCTTACAATATAGGGAGATATAAGCAAAGATTTAAAGATTTTTCTTGTTCAACCCATGGAGGAACCTTCACTGTTGACTATTATATTTAGCTGCCGATGGGACCCATGGCTGCTGAATACTCAAACAGTGGCTTCATCTGATTGGATACAGTTGCTATTTGGCCAATTCTCCACCCGTGTTTTCACTTAAAGCTTTTTGCGAGTGGTGTTTGTCAGGCCAGTTATGACTTGAATTTCAGTCAATTCAGTCAAATTGGCCACAATTTAAGCCATGCATGGCCAGCTTCAAGCTTTTTTTTTTAAATCAGAATAAGTTTATTGAGCAAATAGAAGAGCAAAAATGACAGTAGGTACAAACTGCCTTCACAAGAATACTATTGCCCCAGCATATACAGTACAGACAAACAAGTCAAGTGTCACAATCCAGAAAAACATTACATTAGTACAAAGCAGGTTATCACTATATGTTATTAACACCAGCTGTAATTTTACTATACCAAAACAACAATACAGAATTCCACATAAGCACCTCAAGGCATATTGTGAAACAGGAATCATCCTAGTAAAACTGCCGATACACTCTCACCGCAAAAGCCTATCTAGAACAAGGTCAACTGGCAAGAGGGACTGCCAGCCAGTCTCGCCATAGCTTCTCACATTTCCCTGGGCAACCCCTATGTTGCAATATAACTTTTTCTAGTCTAAGAGTGTATCCATTCCCTGTGGGTTGGGACCTGATCAGATTTCTAGTACTCCGAGAGAAGTCTCCTAGCCTGAAAAAAGGCTCTGTTAATAGTTACCATCTGAAAGTCAAATAGTGCATTCCAATATACTGACTATACAGCAGGTGGGCTCTACTGCCACAGAAACCTGAAAGACCCTATTAATAGTATCCACTCTTTCTTCCCAGAACAAATTAAGTTTTGGGCAGAGCCACCTTATATGCATAAGGTCTCCTTGTGCTGCACCACACATGGTGCACAGTGGAGATTTCAAAATACCCACATGGTGTGGTTTAAGGGTTGTGAGGTGGGCCCGCAGAACAATATACAGCTGCAAGAGTCTCTGTGCAGTATTAAAGTGGCGTGCAAACCAGAGGTTCCTGCCCATTCCGGTTTGCATGCCACTTCCGCTTTTTGGAATGCATGCTGGCTCCCATGCTGGTTGGAGCGACAGCATTAGAAACATAGAGCTTTGGCAGATGATTCTGAGGTGAAAGTTGGACACCGTAGATTATGAGTGTGATTCTTTTGATGTTTTTATTTTCATTTTATTAAGATTTTAATAAACAGTTAAACGCTATGAGGAATTTCTCTATTTGATTCCTCTTTTGTATGGGCATGAGATAACCAGAAATACAGTGACCCTGAGATATTTGCCATACACAGCGGGGCTGTGAGCCAGGATTTTTGACTTACCTCAGTATACTCTTAGGTGGTCAACACCATTTGATGAGTTCGGTCCCAGAAGGGTGTGGAGTGGACTCACAGCAATAGTTATTGTATATCATTATTTGGCCTTTTTTGGCACTATTCACTTTTAATGGAATGTTTAGCACTTTATATCTATAACTTAGAATTTATAGATTGGATAAGCAGCTCTTATTTATTTTTTTTAAAGTGATATTAAACCTCAGACATGAAATATGAAGCATATTCCTCTATAGTGTGGGCTTCACTCAATTAGGAGCATTAAGTGTAATTTATGCCTGCTAATTTGCTATCACCATGAATCACTTCTGATTAATTTTCCTGACACCAAGAGAAAAATGGTGGCAGGGGAGAGACCTCCAGCTGATTGACAGCCTCAGCTCTGTTCCCCTGAGCTGTGTGGAAGGAGGTGTGTCTTTTCCCTCCAATCAGTTCTCAGAACTCTCCTCACTGAGCTCTGCAGAGTGTAACTTCAGGTCTCCGCCCCCTTTTTTCTGAACTCTCAGGCAAGCTTTATAAATTCAGCACTTTAAACTGATGTAGTGAAGAGAAGACTACAGATAAACAGATTCAACATATGTAGGAAGATTTGTTTCATCTCTGTATATCACCTGAGGGCAGTCACTTCACTGGGTATATTTAAGGACTTACAACTACTATATCCAACCTGATGACCCCTTGGAAGGTAATTTGGTATTGAAGTAGTAATCTTAAGATTGAGACATAGTACATTTTTGTTATTGATGACAATAATGGCTTAACACAGGAGGAAATAGAAGCACTGTCTACATCTTAAAACAGGTCGAATTCTAGCAAGAGAATGTATACTGGAGCCAAGAATTATATAAACATTAAACAGGGTTTAATCAAGTTATTTTTCTTCACTACACTATACCTATATGTAACTTTGTATTTAATGGGATATCAGTCTATTTTTATGCACAGAGGCCTAAAGTGGGTACTTCCAATATACTGTAGCTTTTAATGTTTGATTAGGGAAAACACAGTTTAATAAAGTACTTCTGAAGAACATTTATATAGTGTACAAATAAACCATAACAGTTTTATGACTCATTAAGTTTTATGGTAAAGATTTGGTGCAGATTATTTTAGTGCCAATAAGCCTATTAAAAACACTAAGAGGTTTATCTAGTGTTTGTGATTAGGTTAAGGGGTAGGTTATGGTTAAAGTTAAGATTTGTTTTAGTAGGTTTATTTTAAAGGTAAGGTTAGAGTAAAGGGGTGACAAATAAATTTACATTTTAGAATTAGGTAAAGTGTTAAAGTGGTATTAAACCCAAAAGCAAACATTTATTATATTGCAACTTACCAATCCTTAGATATGATGGCTGTATTCATTTTATTTTTTAGGCTTCCCTTCTTTTATTTTCATCTGGTGATCTGGCCAGTAAGTCTGTTACTTTCAAAAGAACAATCTCTCTTGTAGTTACAGGGACAAGAGAAACCATTTACCACAGACAGGAGTGCTTACAATGATCAGATTTTATTTATTCACGTAAAACCTGTATCCCCAAAAGGAAAAAAAAACTGTTTGCCATAACTGATTATAAAGTGTGAGCTGGAGTTTGCCTTCAGTTTGTTAGTGTATGTAAATAAGCCAGTGCATCTAACACTCACCTCCCCCCAAGACTGACAATGCTGTTGTCCAAATCTTCCCCCTGTGCTCATTCCTCCAGAGTGGAGGCACTCTAGTACAGGTGAGCTACTGGCTGGATCACCAGGTGAAAACAGAAGGTAAAAGCCTAAAAAAGGAAAATTAATTCAGACACCACATCTAATGACTGGTAAGCTGCAATATATTACGTTTTGTTTTGGGTTTATTACCGCTTTATAGGGTAGTTTTAAGTGTTATGTTATGAGTTAAGGGACTAACTTTTAAAGGTTAGGAATCAACAGCAAGGACGATTCCTCTATCTACACTTTTTGGTTTGAATGGGAGAATCGAGTGACTTCTTTCATTCAGCCTGCGAGACTGAACAAGAGAAATCAAAATGTGTATGACTAGCTTTTAATGGTCGTCTTAGTGGCATTTACAGCATTTTTATGACACAATACTTGTTGGTCATAACTTTCTTATTACACTTTCTGTAAGTATGCTTGAAGAATTTTCTAAAGATAAGTCAAGGTGGCCCTATGTAATGTACTTCTTATAGTCACTGCAATGTTTTTGAATTAAAGTGACTCAGCTGTACTTTTTTCTTTTAAATAGCAGCAAAATAGGTGATAGTTAAAGAATGTTGATTTTCTGGCTGAAACAGGTATAATTTATAGCCTTTTGTTGCTCAAAGCAATTGCAAAAGTGGCAATCTATGTGTCTTAAAGTATATGTTATTTTAGGACAAAATATGTTTCCCTACTGTGCCAAAGATATAAGGGGTAGCATTGCCGAGTGCTGAGGAATCCATAGCATCCCATGTATGGACTATGAAAGAATGAAAACAGATGAATCATTTTAAAATGTTCAAGTATATTTAAAAAGATGGAATTTCTTAGCAAAAAAAAGGGTTTATATAAATATTAAAGTAAAATGATTACATATGCTGACCCTGGGTATAACAAAATCAGGGCTAAACTAACTATGAAAAAGGGGGTACAACAGTTTCAACAGACAATGCTAACTAGCCTTTTCACTAATAGGATACATTTCTGCCGAGCCTCTCTTCACACCAGATGTAGGGGAAATAACCCTTTATGTTATTTTAACCCCTGAAATACTGACCCCATACCATGGAATTATTTCAATGTGGTATGTAAATGTTCCAATTGAAACTTGCAGTGCTGCTCTAAACTGAGACAGTGATCTCCCCGCTGGATCCAGTGAAGGGAGCTGATGTCAGTGCAGCATTCAGAGATGTAAAAGCATTATCAAAGAGAAGAAACGGCGCCACTCACCAACCCAGTGCATTAGTATATAGATGAATGTGGCCGCTCCAGCTACGCCCACCCCCCGACATGTTTTGCCCTGCTTACCAGACCTGTGACCAGGCCTCAGTGAGCTGGGTGAAACATGTTGGGGGGGGGGGTACGGCTGGAGAGGTGTTGGCTGAGGCCACGTTCATGTACATACTAATGCACTGCGCCTTTTCTTCTGTTTGTCATGTAAATGTAATATATATGACAAGGCAAAGAATGCCTTGAATTGAACCTGTTGCAAGGTAATATAACAGATTGGCTTTAAAACCTCCTCCGAAGCCTATACTCACCTTTCCTTTGTTTCTCCGAAGCTCCATTTAGCCACCCAAAGCTCCATGTTAGCACCATTTGGATCTCTAGTCAGAGCCCTCCACTAAACTTGCTGTCTCCCTCGTGTGACACCACCTTGCACTAGAACTGTCACATGAGAGTCATATGCGCCTGCATACCTGGAAGTACCAAATGCATTTTAGCTCTCAGTGGCTGAACAGAGCAACAGGGGAGCGGAAGAAAGTAGGAGCTGCTGGGAAACCAGGCTTAAAAATGGATCTAGCTGAAAGGCAAAGCACATATTTTCTCAACGGAACAAATGATTATTAGTGTCACAAAGCCATATATATGGACATTTTTTGACTTGATCTCAGATATCTTCTAATATGATCCTGGGAGAACATTTTCTCATTAGGGTAAATTAAACCCATTATGGGTGCTTGGAGAGCATTGCAATAACATGTACCTCTGTGGTTCTGTCATTATCTTATTTTATCAGTGTTGATCGTAAATTTACTTACCTCCCTGGTTTGTACGTACTAGCTAACCCCTGGTCCCTTTGTGAAGCTAAGATGACAGGCAGGCCAGGGGTGGTCTATTTGTACAACCAGAATGTTTAACCAAAATGTTCTGCTATGTGTTTTCTTTTACTAATTCATGTCACCCTATGACAAATTTGCTAAAGAACTTTAAACTAGAAACAAGCATTATGCAAGTGTAATAAAGACAGTTTGGGGGAATTCAATAAAGCAGTAATGACAATTTTATGGCAAGAGTTTCCATTAGCACAACCTTTGTATAATTCAGGCAAGTATTTGGGCCAGTTTGGGTAACACTACTGACACATATGCCAAATTTAGGCAGTTCTAATTGCTGCCATAAGAATCTGTTGCTATGTCAGTGGCCATAAAATGAAGGTAAACAGAGGGGCTAGCAATAGTAGTGATGTCATTACCCAAATATGGCAATGCTTGTATTTGGGGAACAACTTCAATTGGTGGATAGGCAGAGCCTGTTGGGGAACTGAGAGACTAGTTCCCCCTTAGGGCCACCTTATTTTTGATTAACGGGATGGTAATGGGTGGATTCAAAAGCCACTATTGGATTGAATAGTGGCTGTGGCTCTGCCCACTGCAACATGCAGTCACTTAACAGCAAGGCAGATCTGATGGGACACTAATCTCTCAGGCTCTCCCCACCGCACTACAAAATTCTTTGGTCATGTGCCTGTCAGTGTGAGGGGTGCAGTAGCCGGGGAGAAAGCTCATTGAGGAAGATGTGTTGATTATGGACACTCCAACTTCCAAAAGCCAGATGCCAACAGATCCATGCACCTGACAATTTAGGTGTGGAGACTTGGGAAAATTCTAAAGCATGTCTATGACACCCTTTATGAATTGCCCCCAGTATATATGAATTTATGAAACAGATATTATACTTTAAACATAATCTCCAGGAAAACAAATAAACAGATGAAATGCATATTGGGGGGCCTTGCTACCTGCCAAAGGATTTGAATTACCTGTCTATCCAGTACAGAGATTTGCACAGCCTTGATAGACAGCTCAGCCAGGCAGTGGAAACAGTCAAGACCACTTATCTTACGGTGAACAGAAAGATGTTTATTGAAACATAAATGTGCTTGGACATTCTCCAGGGAATAATGCTCATTTGATGTTCTGTGACAGGGGTATTTATACAGTGTAGAAAGCACATACATGATTGGTCAACAGACATTCAGGAAAACGTGATAGAACTGGTTTGTTAGCCACAAATGGTAGCCACAGTATGCGTGGAAATAAAACAGTAGCACATTACTCTGTAAATTACCAGTAATGGAGAGTTTATGACACAAACGTGAACCATTGTTTAACTCCTAGAGGCTCTCCTACTGCCAATTTTTTATACCTTTATTTGATATTCAGACTCATTTCTTTATCAATATCACTTACAGTGGTGTCCTCTCTCCAACCCCAGCCTTATGACTGGACAGTGGACAATCACCAATAGTCTACAGTAAAGCCAGCGGTAGATGGAGTGATTTCCTTTTTTGCAACCACAGATTACAAAGTAAGTGTTGATGGGGGAATCTCTCCCGTGGAGCCATTGTGTTCTCCCAGAAGGGGAGCGAGGGGAGCCGACCCTTCCAGGAGCACACTGATTACTGGATTACTGCTAGCAGGTATAATAGCGGCTAGCATTAATCGCATGTAAAATCCTACAGGCTGGTTGTACCCAAGTTGATCGATCGAATCAAGGTTATATGAATACATGGTTCAAATTTCGTCTCGTTCCAGCTGAACTGGCCTGAGATTTGAACTGTCTAGGGCCAGCTTAAGGAGGTCATCTCTCTACTTACTCTACTTTCTTCTGCTGTTAGCATGTTTTTCACTATAATTGCATGCAGCACATCAATGTCCTGTCTACAGTGCCACTATATTTTAATAAGGAATTACAGGAGACTGATACCAAGGCCAATTCAGATACTAATTAAATTAATAAATACATTTAATGATGTATTATTTTATACAGAGATACATTCATCTGTGTTTTTATATCTGCCTGGAGTTCAGCTTTAATATGTATGTGCTACGTAGACAAGAGTACACATTTTAAACGCCTTTTAATCCTTGTATTATTATCTACCTTTCACAAAAAAAGTGTATACACAGACAAAACATAAATCATCATCAATATGCATGCACACTGCATTATTTCACTAAACCAGTTTGTCTAGGTCTAGTAGTGAAGGACCTGGCCATGTAGCTTTCCACAAGATTGTGAATAGTAGCACGTAAAAAACAATGGGAGAACAGTTGAAAAGCAGGTTTTAAACAATAGGTGAGTAATGCTAGAAATGACAATATATCAGCTGTCATAGTTATCTGCTTGGCTTGCTTTATGTATTTTGGTGTTATAGAATGTGACATTATTTAGTTGAGCACCACTTCACTGACTTTACTGTAGTCTATGTCTAAAGGTAATCAATGAATAAAAAATGGTTTTGTATCAAGAGTCACTCCACCCAAATCTGCTATTTTATTGCTTAAAGTGGAGTTCCAGTAATTTTTTTGTTTATTAAAAGTCAGCAGCTACAAAAACTGTAGCTGCCAACTTTTAATAAACACACACTTATCTGTCCCAGGGTCCAATGATGTGATCACCCATACCGTCCCTTCTCTCTCTTTTCTTCCCCTAGTGCTGGCATCTCAACTGTGGCCACCCGGCTGTGAGTCAGCTTGTGGTTTCACAGCTGGGTACTCGCTTCACATGCATGAATCATGTTGTGCCTCCTGAACAGGGGTGGACTGACAACTCATGGGGCCACCGAGCAATAAGAAATCATGGGACCCCTGTGTCCACGCCAACACTCAAACCACACCCAAAAAAAGCCCGTGAAAGGTATAAGGGGCATCTCATGGGGCCACCTACTGACCTCGGGCCTTTGGGCAGTGCCTGAATACCCGAATGGTCAGTCCGCCCCTGCTCCTGAATGGTCCAGCAGTCTTCTGGGACATGTGAAGAGTCCCAGAAGGATGCGGGCGGAAGGAGGGGGGCTGAACTGAGCTGAAAGTGTGGAAGTGGGAATGGGTACCTGTCAAAATCAGGTACACGCTGCCCCCCAAACATGGCAAAGGAGGGGGTGGGGCAGACAAGTGGAGCTTCCCCTTTTGGGTAGAACTCCACTTTAATACATTCTGGTGAGTTAAACTACAGCTGAGTAAGAAATGTGCTTGGGTTCCTGGGTTTGCACATCTGCTGTGGTCAGTCCCCGCTCTCCAGTTCATTCTATATAACAGATAATACAAACGTAGGAGTTAGTACACAAAAAGATTAGTGGGAACATCCAGATGTGCCAGGTGGACAGGACCAAGTTAGGAAATATGGTAAGGAGATCTTGTTAATGGAGTATCTATGACAAATAAGAGTCCATGAGCTGATTCAGTCCACCAGTACCCACTCATGTGGGAACATAGACATAAAAAAAAAACTGACACTGGGTATTAAACTTTATACTTTATCCAAACCTAGAGATACATTTAAATCAAAGCCAACAATCAGTTTGAAATGTTTTAAAAGTTTGAGTTTAATAGGTGACTGTGAGAAATATAGCTTGTTTTTTTCAAGACACTCTTAAAATCAAGTCTCACTGTGAACATTCCATTATCAACTGCAGGTAAATCTGGCTAGACCCAACCATCCAACCATGTGCAGACAGACCAGTCACCAGAGAAGACCAGTAATGACTGGTAAGATTATCTAACCTGTTAACGCTCGGTCAGGTTGTGGATTGCCCATTGGAAATAAAGCTGGCCAAATACAGATTGAATATTGTCCGATTTGTGAAAATTGGCCAAACTTTGTTCATTTGCTGGCCTTGTCGAAACCACCCTGCTCTGCAAAACTCTGCTTTTCAATTGACTTTTGCCAAAGAAGTCAGGTGGAATATTCTTGATGGAACAGCAAATGCATCCAATCAGGTTCAATCACAGTTCCGCTGTTATGACAACTGTGTTTGTGGGCTGTCAGAATACAATAGCCAGCACTGCAGATCTGTCCATCCATGCTTCTAAGCAAGAATGTACAACTGAGGGTAAGGCTAGTTGTAGAATGCCGCTTGATACAGCCAAAAACAACCATATAGGAAGATTGTAATGTGCTGTTTACAGGCAATGTTACCGCTGTTTCTTTGGATAGATGAAGTGGCTACTACCAACATTTTAAATTCTCTCTTTGGGCATAGCCTATGCTTCAATGCCTTTCACAAGTAAAGTATATATATGTATATATATATATATATATTTGTTAGTCAAACAATTGATTATATAAAACTGCCCTGCCTTCAAGTATCACAATCGCAAGAAAATGAAGTGACTCTTTGCTGAATTGTAATCAGAACAGAGTTCACGTGTCATAAATCTCTGATTGTACCCTTGCCCTTTGAGCAAGACTTACATGTATACTGTATGTCATCTTCCCATTAACCTATCATTTTTATTGCCTCCTGACCCTGATCTTAAGAATATACACAAACGTTCTAATGACAGGTTCCAGAATTCCAGTATGGTGTATCTCCAGTCAAAACATTTTATTTTATAGCTTTAGTGTATACTTTCTGGGATTAGTACGAGGAAGAGTCCAAACCTGTGTCATTTTAATTTCTGTGCCTCTGGAATAATTCTCTTTACTTCCTATCCTGATGAGCACTAGCTTGCTATAACCACCAGCAGTGATCATTGTATTCTGATGGCAGGGAAACTTCCTGCTGTCAGAATACAATAGTGCAATGGAAGGGATTCCCCCATCAACACATTGAGCGATTTTCTTTCTTTCAACGCATGGTTGGAAGCAGGGGTGGACTGACCATTAGAGCACTCGGGCACTGCCCGAGGGCCCGGGGTCAGTAGGGGGCCCCATGAGATACCCCTGGTACCTTTCATTAGCTTTTTCATAGGCTTTTTTGGGTGTGGGCGAGGACACAGGGGCCCCATGATCCCCTATTGCCCGGGGGCCCCATGAGTTGTCAGTCCGCCCCTGGTTGGAAGAAAATTGCATAATGTATGGCCAGCCTTAAGTCTAGTCTTACTTTCAGTGTTTTCTTTTACACTTTTCACTGAAATACGCTATTTTGCCAAAAGTGTTGGGACACCCCACCAAATCATTGGATTCATGTGTTCCAATCCCCTCCATGGCCACAGGTGTATAAAATCAAGCACCTAGGCATGTAGACTGCTTCTACAAACATTTGTGAAAGAATGGGTCGCTCTCAGGAGCTCAGCAAACTCAAATGTGGTACCATGATAGGTTGCCACCTGTGCAATAAGTCCATCCGTGAAATTTCCTTGCTACTAAACATTCCACGGTCAACTGTTAGTGGTATTATAACAAAGTGGAAGCAACTGGGAACAACAAAGTGGTAGGCCACATAAAATGACAGAGTGGGGCACAATGCGCAGAATAGTCAATAGCTAAAGATCTCCAAACTTTGTGTGGCCTTCAGATTAGTACAACAACAGTGCGTAGAGAGCTTCATGGAATGGATTTCAATGGCCAAGCAGCTGCATCCAAGCCTTACATCACCAAGTGCAATGTAAAGTGGTGTAAAGCACACCGCCACTGGACTCTAGAGCAGTGAAGACGTGTTCTCTGCAGTGAATCCCACTTCTCTGTCTGGCAATCCGATGGATGTGTCTGGGTTTGTCGGTTATTGCATTATGCCAAGTGTAAAGTTTGGTGGAGGCAGGATTATAGTGTCAGATTGTTTTACAGGGGTTCAGCTTCGCCCCTTAGTTCCAGGGAAGAGAACTTTTAAGGCATCACCATACCAAGTTATTTTGGACAATTTCATTCTCCCAACTTTGTGGGAACAGTTTGGGGATGGCCCCTCCTTTTCCAGCATGACTGCGTACCAGTGCACAAAGCAAGGTCCACAAAGTAATGGATGAGTGAGTTTGGGGTGGAGGAACTTGACTGACCTGCACAGAGTCCTGACCTCAACCCGATAGAACACCTTTAGAATGAATTAGAGCAGAGACTGCAACCCAGGCCTTCTCATCCAACATCAGTGCCTGCCCTCACAAATGTTCTTCTGGAAGAATGGTCAAACATTCCCATAGACACACTCCTAAACCTTGTGGACAGCCTTCCCAGAAGAGTTGAAGCTGTTATAGCTGCAAAGGGTGAGCCAACTCAATATTGAACCCTACGGAGTAAGACTGGGATGCCATTAAAGATTATGTGCGTGAAAATGCAGGTGTCCCAGTACTTTTGGCAATATAGTGTATCTTTTGGGTGTTGTTCTTCACTTGTCAATGCTTCTCATAGTTGTTTTTCCAATTTTTATATATTTCCTGTAGCCCTGATGAAGGAGGATAGAATTAGCCCGGGAAACATGGCTGCCCGTTGCCGTCTTGTGGAATCATTAACAGCTTTGGATACCTAAAATGTTTTATTGGTACTCCTATTAGCTTGATCACACTTAGAAACATTATGTAATAGATCAATTACTTCTCCCCTTCCAGTTGAAAATGGTAACAACTAGTGGTGGACCATAATGAATATTTTGGACCGAAACCAAACTTCAGGATGCACTTAGCCGAAAACCAAAACTGAAAATGGAAATTTTTTTTTATGTTTTTCAATATAGAATTATATTATATTAGACTTTCTAATTATTAGCATGCATTTAAATGAATATGAATTTAAAAATTACAATCCAGTAATGTAAAATAACTTTTATTGAAAGTAACACACAAAAAATTGGACAGAAAATAAAATGAAATATGAATAAAATAAAAAATTTTTAATATGTTGTAAACATTTTGTATTGAAGTCAATAGGGGATATTTTTGCATTGAAGTCAATATGACATGAGTTTGCATCGAAGTCAATGGGACACGAGTTTGCATTGAAGTCAACGGGACATGATTTTGCAATGAAGTCAATTGGTCACGATTTTGTATTGAAGTCAATAGGATGTGTTTTTGCATTGAAGTCAATGGGAAGCGATTTTGCATTTAAGTCAATGAGACATGATTTTGCATTGAAGTCAATAGGGGGGATTTTTTTCACTGAAGTCAATGGGAAGAGTTATCATGATCAGCACTTTTTTTGTTTTTCTATCAGCAAAACGCTGATAACCCTATTTTCGGATGATAATTTTCGGTGGCCGATATCGGTTCATCACTAGTAACAACTCCATATGTGCCAAATTTTCACTTTTAAGCTATGTCAAAGTGATGGGGCGTGGAGTCCAGAGCATGAAAAACAACAAATCTATTGGCTCATTGTTCTTGGTTAGAGATGTGCCTGTCTGTGATTACCCTGGAACTTTGCCAGAGACAAGCAGAAATTGGAAACATGATTGTACATCAGTTGTGCAGAAGCTGGGGAAGAGTTAGAACCTCTGTCTGGCTTTTATTGCTCTCATGGGTCTTCATTAGGGAGATTTTCCATCTATACCTGTTTGTCACTTCGACAATAGATGAGAACAACTATCCCCAGTGGGGAAACAAACAGAAGCAGCAGAGGTTCTAACTCTTTTCTACACTTAAAACCTTACTTACTGTGCACCCATGGCAGAGATATTCCAATATCTCTTGTAAATCCACATAAATCTCCCAAACAGGTCCATTTACAACAATGAAAACCCAACAAAGTCCATCCAAAAAATACAGACTCTTCTGGAAACATGTGGTTAGTTAATGTGGACATTAGGTAGAAAGAATGTTACCGGAGCTTACCAAACACCTCACGCATTTACTAGACATGGATTTGTGATACGCATGACAAGCACTTGATGGGCTTTTTAATGGCCTTTTTAATGGCCTGTCAACAGCTACATGTGTTTACCAATTCCCCAGGAAAAGGGTATTGTATCTGCAGTCTTCAGCACCTACTGAATATTCAGTGTTCATATGCAAGCACAGCAGGGCAAAGTAAGGCAAATGTATCAAACATGAAAGTGTACTAAAGCATTTTGTTACATTTGCAAAATACCTGTGGATCAAATCAGAAATTCAGGGTTGTCTTGTGCTCACACTCTATGTTATCTCAAGGAGTCTATTTAGCCTTCCTAGTTGTCATTTTAGGAGTACAAAATTATTAATAGTATTAATTGTGTGTTGTGTAGAATCGGATGGGGATTGGTTTGAGTAGCTAGCAAAAACTAATTGGACAGGGCTGACACCACAACCCACAAAAATGCTGTGTGTTGTCCGTCCACAACTGGTATTTTTATGCACTTGCAAGGTCTTCCAAGGGATGAAACATCAGGGAATGTGCATGTATTGTAGAGACATAGTGCATATGTTGTTTTTCTATTTTGCCCTGACATACAGTTTAAGCAATAGATTGGAGGTGCTTTAAATGCACAGTGGCTAAATGGTTAGCACTTCCACCTGGCAGTACTAGGGTTGCTGGTTTGAATCCCAACCATGGCACCACCTGCCTGGAGTTTGCATGTTCTCCCTGTAACTGCGTGGGTTTCCTCCAGGTATTCCAGTTTCCTCCCACCTTCAAATACATGCTGGTAGGTTAATTGGCTCCTGTCTAAATTGGCCCTAGTATATGTATGTATGAATGTGAGTCTTTAGATTGTATGATCCTTGAGGGTTAGGGACTGATGTGAATGTACAATATATGTGTGTAAATTGGTGGCACAATAGAAGTACCTGAAATAAATAAAATAAATGCTTCTCTAATGTATCTCAAACTCCTACTATTAATGTGAATGGGGCAGCACAGTGGCCGAAACCAAACTTCAGGATGCACTTAGCCGAAAATCAAAACTGAAAATGGACATTTTTTTAAATGTTTTTCAATATAGAATTGTATTATATTAGACTTCCTAATTATTAGCATGCATTTAAATGAATATGAATTTAAAAATTACAATCCAGTAATGTAAAATAACTTTTATTGAAAGTAACACACACAAAATTGGACAGAAAATAAAATGAAATATGAATAAAATAAAAAAAATTTAATATGTTGTAAACATTTTGTATTGAAGTCAATAGGGGATATTTTTGCATTGAAGTCAATATGACATGAGTTTGCATCGAAGTCAATGGGACACGAGTTTGCATTGAAGTCAACGGGACATGATTTTGCATTGAAGCCAATTGGTCACGATTTTGTATTGAAGTCAATAGGATGTGTTTTTGCATTGAAGTCAATGGGAAGCGATTTTGCATTTAAGTCAATGAGACATAATTTTGCATTGAAGTCAATAGGGGGGATTTTTTTCACTGAAGTCAATGGGAAGAGTTATCACGATCAGCACTTTTTTTGTTTTTCTATCAGCAAAACGCTGATAACCCTATTTTCGGATGATAATTTTCGGTGGCCGATATCGGTTCATCACTAGTAACAACTCCATATGTGCCATATTTTCACTTTGAAGCTATGTCAAAGTGATGGGGCGTGGAGTCCAGAGCATGAAAAACAACAAATCTATTGGCTCATTGTTCTTGGTTAGAGATGTGCCTTCTCTAATGTATCCCAAACTCCTACTATTAATGTGAATGGGGCAGCACAGTGGCTAAATGGTTAGCACTTCCACCTGGCAGTACCAGGGTCATTGGTTCAAATCCCAACCACAGCACCACCTGCCTGGAGTTTGCATGCTCTCCCTGTGCCCCCATGGGCTTCTTACACGTATTCCTGCTTCCTCCCACACCCCAAAGACATGCTTGTAGGTTAATTGGCTCCTGTCTAAATTGGCCCTAGTATGTGTATGAATGCATGAAGGTTAGGGACCTTAGATTGTACACCCCTTGAGGGTTAGGGATTGATGTGAATGTACAATATATATGTAAAGCACTGCATAAATTGACAGCATTATATAAGTACCTGAAATAAATAAAAATAAATGAACCCCTATAACACATTTATGCGATTTTAATGGGGCATTTCAATTTAAATTCTGATACTCAGCAAACATTCAAAGTGAGTTGGGACACATCCTCCTTCTGCTGACTCATTGGTCTATAAAGCCAGCTCCATCATTGCTTTGGGTTGTTGGCAAATTCTAGTGTATCTTTACATTTACTGTAATCAGGTTCTTGCCTGTGTCCAGGTATGTTCTTGCTTTAATTTTCCAGGTTATACCAGACACATGGAAAGGAACAGTATTATAGGATGTAAATATTCTTCCTTTTTAGACAATACAGCTTTATAGGTGTAGTACATTGTTGACCATTATAGACTAGGTAAGGGGAAAGGAAATCTGCACTTCTCATATGCTTTTATTGGCAGTATACAGATCTCAGTGCGGGGGAAACAGAGAAATGTTAACGTGTTTCACTCCTAAACTAGCGCTTAATCATAATTAATTGGTTCCGATTAAGCATTAATTTAAGTGCAAAACACATTCACATTTCTTTTTAACCCCCCCCCCTTTCCGTGCTGATATGTGATATCTGTAATGGTATACTGTCAATATAAAACAGGAGTGCGTTTGTCCCGGATTTTCTTCCCCATGTATCAATGACTAGTGAGCTGAGCGGGCACCCTCGGAGCTGAAATAGTGAAGTGAACAAGGAACTCAAGTGAAAGTCACAACCTGGCGGGGTATATTTTTGTTTGGTGCTATAATAAACAAACAGGGCTATGTAACTCTCATAACAATCTGGTATTGTATGAGAAAAAATTTTGCATTTGTCCCTTCGGATATTGCTGCACGAATTGTCGTGATCGGCTCTCTAAAGCTGTGTACTAACGATCCAATTATAATCGGACGATCGATCCTCATATGAAAATTTTCGTATGATATTCTTATAGTGTGTACGGGGCAGGGGCGGACTGACCATTTGCAAACTCAGGCACTGCCCGAGGGCCCGGGGTCAGTGGGGGGCCCCATGAGATGCCCCTGGTACCTCTTTCATAGTCTTTTTTGAGTTTGGGCAAGGACACAGGGGCCCCATGATCCCCTATTGTCCAGGGGCCCCATGAGTTGTCAGTCCACCCCTGGTACGGGGCATTACAGATTAGAAATATTGGATGTTGACCTGTCCTTGTGAGGCAAATATAAACCGGTGGTGCAATTAATGGCCTATCCAATTGTAGGGGGAACGATAAAAAAAATAACATATCGGATGCTGTTTGAAACGATGTAGAAAAGCTGTGTGTTTGCAAACAAGTGACTAAGCACCCCTATGTCTAGCCAGCTTGATTGTCTCCCATAATAATCTTAGAGGGCTGACGTCTAAGGTAATAGCGCAAACTGCGTAGTTTTGTATGATTGTGATCTGCACATTTAGTCGGACTAGAAAAACGTCAGCAAAGCTCTTTCAGATATTTAAGAGAGAACAGCTCTCTTTTGGCCACAGCCGACAAAGACTGCAAAAAGCAATTACATTTTCATTCGCTCCTATCTATTCTGATATCTTTACATCAGTCTCTGTGTTAAAACTAGTGTTTGATCTGTGAAAGCTTTGTTACTGCAAAGTTTGTGATGTGGACACGTCATCTTCAGTCTGTTTTGTGGCATCTTAATAATCTGCCCTCAATCGAACATTTCTGCATGAGTAATTTATTTATCTGCTAAAAGATAGACACATGGTGGCCACAATACCTCTGTGCTTTCAATGGCCTCTTAGACCAGATAACAAAGCATACACCATAATAGGGTCACAGCCATTTATGTATTACTGCAGGAACACAGACATTCAGAGAGAATAGATGCCATCACATGACTGTAGGACAAACAGTACTTCACAACCTCTAGGCAGGCTGCAAAATACATAGTAAAAACACCTACAGTGTATGAAAACCGTTGTAATTGCCAAAGGGTTTATATTTCTGTGAAGCCAGTGTCATCCAGACCCCATGTCTGACAGGACAATCAGGTCCTGGTAGTTGTGGCAGCAGTATAGTTTGTCCAAGAACAAACCCTTAACCTGCTGACTGGACATAGAAGGAGTGGCAGTAGTTCAATCAAGTAATCCCCTTCCTTACTTTACTCTATCCTCCTGTCAGCATGTTCACCCACAAGGTCTTCCCATACAAGCAATACAAGATTGTGGCTCCTCCTATGCCAAAAAAAGTCAGCATCTGTCTCCCTGCCTCAAGATATCAGATTTCCCACAAAGTCAAGAAACCATAGTCTTTATCGATCTCTTTCTATGCTTGGACTTCCTTCATTCCACCGCATCCTGAGACCCAAGCGTGACCAGGCACCCAGAGTAATGGTTCTAAAAATTGCAAGAAACCTTCCCAATCTAGTTTCTTGCATGTCCATGCTACTAATGAAAATGCCAGACTGGAGCCCTTATTACATGTTCTGAACACCATTGTAAAATAAGTTGTCTTTCTGTTATTTCTTCTGACATACATATTGACATTTGGAATATATTTTGAGATCTGCCAGCTACTCCTCATAGGCAGTCTAATTTTGTTCTCCGTAAGCTCTCTGGGTGACATCCTTAAAGCTGAAGTTTAGGTATGGCTTTCTTTTGCATAGGTACTAGCTTTTGCAGTGGTCTAGCTTGGACTATTGTAAGTATGCATGTGCCATACCTGGCCGTTCCCCGTGTAAGCTGGAAATCACTGTAGTAGGCTCCACTACTACAGTGATAGCATATGTCTCCTGAATCCCGCGTGGTTGCCTTGTTGCATAGTGAACAGAGAGGGTCATTCACTTGGCACAGGCACCATTCACAGAATGTCTTGCATTTTTATAAATATTAGACATGATGGCAAGTGTGATGTCACTGGCCCATTCCCTACCTCATCCAGTTGGAGAACACTTTGCTTTCATTGAGAAAATACAGAGTTTTCTGAATTGTGTCCCTGCCAAGTAAGCAACCTGTGTTCACTATAGAGCATGGCAGCCTCTCAACATCCAAAATTTAGTGGCTTCCACGGGGATCGGCCAGCTATGGCACATGCATACTTGCATTGGTCCAATCTGGACTAATGTAACTATGCAAAAAAAAGCCATGCCTGAACTTCAGCTTTAGTTTCTTCTCAGCGCCAATGGAAAAGAAATGATTAAAATACCCATACCTATCCTTTTTATTACTGATATGTACAGTTTTGTAAACTAGATGTGCTGTACTGAGCTGCTATGTTGGAACTCAAGCACCCCTAGGTCATATGAAGGATTTATATTATTTTCCCCCTTAGACCTTTTATGTTTTCCCCTTCAACTCTAGTCATTGGCTAGCCACGTCCATGCACTGTGATGCATTTTGATGCACTTTGCTTGTGTGTTTCATGCTTTGTACACATTTTATCATATATTTTCTGCATTTGCATTGGAGGGAATTTTCTATATTTTTTACAGAGCAATGCATAAAAATACATATAAAATGCATTTATTACATGTGTTTTACATGCTGTACCATTCCACCATATAGAAGAAACACGTGCTGGAAAGTATACATTAATTTTGGTAAGCAGAATTTCCTTAAAAAGTACCTCGTAAAAAAAAAATTAAAGTTGAAAAGGTCCATTAAAACCAATAGTACAGAACTCTCTTTGTGTTTTCAGGTACATTTAAAGGTTTGGAAGAGCACACCTAGAGTACATACCTCTCAACTTTTGGAGATGAGAAAGAGGGACAGTTTTAAGCTCAAAGTATGTAGATAAAGACACACCAAAAATGACTGGTTCAGCCATAAATTTATGGCTACATTTCCTATATACTGGCTTTTCAAAATAACCATTGTATCACTTTAAAAGTTGGATGAAAAGTTTAGTGTAGTATAATATTTTGGTAGTCAAAGGTGAACTCCAGGTATAATCTTTATTGCATGCTTACACTAGTCCAGCTTGGTACCATGTAAGTTTGTATATCTCATATATGATGGGCCACTGTGGAATCTGAAAATCACCATAGTAGTCGATACTACTATAGTGATAGCCACAATCTTCTGGGTCCTGTGCTGAGGAGCTGGCCTACTGCATGCTGACCAAAGGGTGGGATGGTAGGGGTTTGGTCCCTTGACACTGCTCTTTAGCATGTTTACAAAAAAAAAATTATAAAACATCTGGAAGCCACTACTCTACCCCCCTATGAAAAGTGATCTACCGCAGATTGCTTTTCAGAGGGTGGCAGAAAATGCTGCCTGACAAAACCTAGTCTTATGGAGATAAAACATACCACTTTCAACTAATATACATCAGCATCAAAGAAAAACATATAAATCTTGCCTTGTGACTACAGAGGAGCGAATTACATTAGGAAAGGCTGTTACTAAGGTGTAGGATAGATGTCATGGCAAACAAAGTCACACAACATATAAAGTAACATCAATCACAGTCTTAACTGACATGTCATACCAATATTCGACATGCAACCACTTAACCAGCATACATTTTTATGTTTCAATTTCCTTCAAGTTTTGCAAGATTGTTACCTAGTAACATAATTTTTTTCTATTTCCTGCAAACAAATTGGTTGCTAGATATTGTAAACGGCAAACCTACAACAGAATTGTTAATGTGAAAATAAGCTAGATAATTCTATGCTGTACACTTTTAACTTAAGAGTATTTCCATGACTGCTCATGTCCACCATAAATGTATATAATTGTGTATACACTCCCCGGCCACTTTATTAGGTACACCTGTTCAATTGCTTGGTAACACAAATTGCTAATTAGCCAATCACATGGCAGCAAGTCAATGCATTTATACATGTAGACGTGTAAAGACGACTTGCTGAAGTTCAAACTGAGCATTGGAATGGGGAAGAAAGGGGATTTAAGGGATTTTGAATGTGACCTGGTTGTTGGTGCCAGACAGGCTGGTCTGAGTATTTATAAAATTGCTGATCTACCTAGATTTTCACGCACAACCATCTCAAGGGTTTACAGAGAATGGTTTGAAAAAGAAAAAATATCCAGTGAGTGGCAGTTGTGTGGACGAAAATGTCTTGTCAATGTCAGAGGTCAGAGGAGAATGGGCAGACCAGGGGCGGACTGACCATTTGGAAACTCGGGCACTGCTCGAGGGCCCGGGGTCAGTAGGGGACCCCATGAGATGCCTCTGGTACCTTTTTCATAGGCTTTTTTGAGTTTGGGCAAGGACACAGGGGCCCCATGATCCCCTATTGCCCGGGGGCCCCATGAGTTGTCAGTCCGCCCCTGGGGCAGACTGGTTGCTGTGACATCCAGATGGTAGGGTCAAAATTTGGTGTAAACAACATGAAGGCATGGTTCCATCCAGCCTTGTATCAATGGTTTAGGCTGGTGCCGGTGCAATGATGTGTGGGATATTTTCTTGGCACTAGCAAGATGTTCCTTATAAAGTGGACAGTGAGTGTATATATATATATATATATATATATATATACTGTATATATATAATTATTATACAGGATTTACATAGAGCCAACAGTTTCTGCAGCACTTTACAAAATGAAGGTAGACATTACAGTTACAAAACAATTTGGTACAAGAGGAAACAGAGGGCCCTGCTCGTTACAGCTTACAATTTAGGAGGAAGGGTTGAGTGATACAAAAGATCAGGGCTGTGGGGGATGAGCTGATGGAGGAAATAAAAGGCAGATTACTAATTAGAAGTAGGATAGGCTTCTTTAAAGAGAAAGCTTTTCAGGGATCTAAAGGTGGATAGATTAGGAGATAATTGGACAGATTGGGGTAGGGCATTCCATAGGATGGGAGAAGCTCGGAAAAAGTCCTGGAGGTGAGCATGGGAGGAGGTGACATGGGAACTAGAGAGCAGAAGGTCTTGGAAGGATTGAAGAGGGCGATTTGGTTGATATTTTGAGATCAGGTTGGTGATGTAGCTGGGGGCAGAGTTGTGGATGGCTTTGTAAGTTGTCAGTATTTTGAATTGTTTTAGTTGTGCGAGTGGAAGCCAGTGGATGGATTGGCAGAGAGGGGTATCAGACACTGATGAGCCTGGCAGCAGTATTCATGATGGATTGGAGGGGGGATAACCTATGTAAAGGTAAGCCAATGAGGAGGGAGTTGCAGTAGTTGAGGCGAGAGATTACCAGGGAGTGAATTAGGAGCTTTGTGGTATCATTGGTTAAAAAGGGGCGTAGGGTCTGGGAATGTTGTGGAGGTAAATCAGTGATACTTGAGAAAACTGATAGGGTTAGTAGAGAAACAGATTTGTGTGTAATCAGCATAGAAATGGTATTGGAAATCATGGGAAGATATCAGCTGACCCAAGGAAGAAGTGTATATCAAGAATAGGAGAGGTCCAAAGGCAAAACCTTGGGGGACCCAGACAGTAAGAGGAGTAGGAGAGGAGGAAGCAGAGTTGCAACTGAAGGTGCGGTGAGATAGGTAAGATTCAAACAAACGGAGAGTTCAGTCACGGAGACCAAGTAAATAGAGTTTTTCGAGGAGGAGGGGGTGGTCAACTGTGTCAAAGGCAGTAGAGAGGTCGAAGAGTAAGAACACGGAATAGTGACCATTGGTTTTAGCGGTTAGCAAGTCATTTGTGAGTTTTAGGTGAGCAGTGTCTGTGGAGTGCTGTGGGTAAAATCCAGACTGAAGGGGATTGAGAAGGTTATTCTCAACAAGGTGGCAGCTCAGCCGGTTGTAGACTAGATGTTCAAGGGGTTTGGAGGCAAAAGGGAGTAAGGAGATAGGTCTTAGGTTGCTAAGATTGGTGGGGTCCAGTGAGGCCTTTTTAAGTATGGGGTGAGTAGCACATGTTTTAGAGAGTTGGGGCAAAAGCCAGTAGAAAGGGAGAGATTGAAGATATGAGTTGAAGAATGAAGGATTGAGCCAGAGGGTGACCATAGTATTTGCGAGGGAACAGGGTCCAGGAGACAAGTGGTTAGGTGGGCTTTAGAAAAAAGTTTAGCAACCTCCTCTATAGTAGCTGGGTTAAACAAGGAAAGTATAGATTGTGCAGGTGGACAAGGAGTGAAGAGTGAGAGAGATATCTGTACAGTGGAGATTTTGTCACGAATTGTATCAATCTTACTTTTAAAGTGATTAGCGATCTCCAGGGCAGTGAGTGAGTTAGTGGGTGGAGGTAAAGGAGGACAAAATAGAGAGTTAAAGGTAGAAAAGAGTTGATGGGGATTGCATGAGAGGGTGGTAATGAGAGTGATAAAACAGGGCTGTTTGTGTGGAGCCGGGAGTTGTATTTTTGAAGGGCAGATTTATACTGGTCGAAGTCTTGCTGGGTCTTAGTCTTACATATACAGTATATATATTTATACAAAGGAATACCCTGCCTTATTTATTAGATTCAAACATGTACACTTTAAAATATATACTATCCTTAATACATATTCCTTTGCTCAGGATATTAAAGTGATTAAAGTGATATATACAATTATTTCCTCATATGTCTTTGGCCAACTGTGGTTTGCTTGATTATACCACAAATACAGCATTCATTTACATTCATATCAACCTGCATACAACAGTTTCAGACAACTTGGCTTTCATCAGTGACAGAACTGTCACATACTTAGTCAGGGGTCTGAAGGGATGAGGACAACATCTCTTGCACCTCCAACCCATGGCTCCTTCTACAGTACACAAGTGCCACATAGGGGGAGATTTACTAAACCTGGAGGGTGCAAAATCAGGTGCAGATCTGCATAGAAACCAATCAGCATCTAACTTAAAGTGTAACTTCACTCTCTCTCAATCAACATGGACTATTTTTAATCTCTATGTCGCTAGCATTAGTAAATGGATAGGAAAGTATATCATATTTACTTATTTTAAACTTTTTTTTACATTTCTTCAGTTACTTCCTGGTTTTCATGCCTAGGCAAATGATGTTATACATCCCAGCAGTGTTTACAAGGGGAGGAATGGTTCTCAGCTCAGCCAATGCCTGAGCTAAGGGCAGATGGATTTCAGGAAGTAAATGCTACATGAATCATCTGCCCTTACTCAAGATGGCCGCTGCCAAAAATGCCAGGAGGTGTTTTTCAAAATTATTTTTTAATCAAAAAAAAATGGAGACATGGATTAATGGATGATTAATTAACAATTAATTAAATAGCTTTTTTTTGTGGTGTTCATAAGCAGTGCAGTTCCACTTTAAGCTTGCTCAATTAGGCTTTGACAATAAAACCTGGAAGCTGATTGGTTTCTTGGCAGAACTGCACCAGATTTTGCACCCTCTAGTTTTAGTAAATAACTCCCAGTGTGTCATGTGTTCCTTGAAAGCCTGATGTTCAGCTGAAACTAGTGAGTTTTGAAATAACTGCAGAACATTGGGTCTGGATTGGTATCAGCAACAAACAGTTGGGTACCAGTGTGGTGGGCAGAGGCATAGCCATGTAAAAGGCTGGAGTCAACAAGTGGCAGGTGATGAGGTGCTGAATGGCAGGTAGGTGTATAGTTGAGAATATGAACCAGAGACAATATTGGACAGCAGATAAGATCCACAATAGGCAAACAGATGTGTAATCAGGGGGTACAAGCCAGAGTCAGCACTGGTTGCAAGAAATAATAGGTTGAAGCTAGGTCAGTAATGGGAAGACAACCAGGATAGCGGGACAAAGGTCACAGAATATGAAGAGCAGCAGAAGAACAGCTGAACCAGCTGAACGTATGCTGAGGCTTGCCTTAAATGGCCTGTATAGCTCTGGCCATGGGCCTTATCCCCCCCCAAGCAAATGCTGTAAAATGCTAGCACACGCATGCACCCACACACCTAGATGGGCAAAAGCCATACCTGGAGCGATTTTTTGCAGTCTGTCATGACTTGCCTGATATGACCCTATGAAGTGGGGCTTGAGGGGCAAAGCACAATATGTATTCATAAAACAAAAAGCAACATTTCATCACTTTGGACAAAATTCCAAAAGGCATGAGGTTTATTCCTCCTTTTAGGACAGTGGAAGAGTTCAGTGAAGCATTCGGAACACTTTTATGGTGGTAGGGTCACTTTAAAATGCCCTGTTCCACTTTTATAAAAGCTTTGTGACAGTGTCGTAACAGTTCCAATGTGTGACAGATTCGGGTAGTTCTTATTTGCATCACTTTTACAATGTGGGTCGCCACAAATTAAAAAAGAAATATCACCAGTTCTTAAATAACAAACCTGGAGGAAATTAGTATCAACTCAAGGTTGGCATGCAGACAGACCAGAGTTATGTGGGGTGGGGAGTGTATTATTTTGTCTAGGATGTACTCTATCAGTTGCTACGGTGCAGGCCACCAGTGTCCTAGAAACCAATGATGCTAGGCTGAATAGCATGAACACTTCAACCAAAGTGATGTCCTCTGACAGACTGATGTACCAATAGACAAAAAATGGCCAGCACATCAAAAAGACAATCTCAAACATTTACTGATAACTTAATGGCAAAACATGCAGTAAAAAATATTATTCCAGTATTTGAGATGCTTTTATTGGTGTGCTGGCCATTTTTGTGCCTATGGATTTGTGTGGTGCCTCCATTGGCTGTGCACCTGAGATTAGACAAGAAAGGTGATGGTGCAGGAGAGATGATACGGCAAAATAATATACCTGTCTGAAACAAGAGACAAGCACTGACAAGTGAGGTGTGGAGGCCCAACATATTTGTTAAGAATGTCTATTCTCCCCAGTGAGTGAAGATAGATAGCCCAGAATTTTTAATCCTAGCAAACATTTTTTCTTCATGTTGATCTCAGTGGTAGAATCTTTCCAGACTGGGAATGCATCAACTTTATATAAAAAAGTTTAAATATTTTTGTAATTTCTTCAAATCCATATACTCAGTACATTTATAAAAAATAATCTGTGTGGTATGCTGCAAACACAAGTAAATGTTTTGAAATATTTTCAGCGTTATTATGGCAACTAAGTGCACTAAAAAGATTTTTATGGTGCGACTTTATCTTCACTGATAAAAATGTTTATTGCTAATTATATTTTATGTACACAAGCAAATTATAATTCACTCTGTTGATCAATGGTTGCGGGAAAGTTAAGGAAGAAAACACTGTGTACCAGAGATAAGATTGTGGTGATGGGGACACATGTATTTTTTAATGGAAAAATTCTTTCCTTCTGAGGGCCGTCCTACAGGGACACTGACAAGTTCCTCCAGGAACATGTCAATCTGTTTATAAGGGATGATTTACTAAAGCAAAGTGACGCGCAGTAAAGTAAACCTCAGTTAATTTCAAACAGTCATGTTCAGGGGAATTTACAAAATGGGAACTTCTCCTGATTGAAAGCAAGCGAGTTTACATTATTTCTTTCAGGCCACAGATATTGACCTACAAAATGAATGGTTCCACCCAGTATGTGGTACAGAATATTGCAAAAGAGGACTTTGTGAAACTACGTTCACGGAAATTTGTCAGCTTTCAAATCTACTGTAGATTTGTAGGTAGGAAATTTCAAAGAATTGGCAGGAAAATGATTGTACATGTTCTACTAAAGGACTGTTCGGAGATGTCCAAGAACATCAAGTTTCTAGTCTTTTGCTATGGAGGCAAAAACAATACCATCAATGACATGAACACCTATGTTGTAGTGTCTGGGCTAGTTTAGACATACACATTGTTGGTTTCATCAGATTGGAATCCTGTTGTCCAATACTTATGTAGACCTATTCAATTTGTGAATTGCTGAAGGATAACTAAAGGAAAAATTGAAATTAGTTTCAAGAATTTTTGAGAAAAACCATTTGAATTTTGTGCAGTATAAGCTCAGCCATGGTCCTTGGTACTATATTTACAAAGTATTCTCACCTCCTTTCTGTAAATAAATTAGGTTGATTATACTTTTACTGCAGCCATCTGTCCCATTGACACCAACAATGACAACTATAGAAATTTAACACATCCTCCAGTGCTTCCAAATCTTATGTGCTTCCAGTTCTTATAGTAAATGAAAACCTACTGTTTATACGCTTGGAAATGACCCCTTTGCCACAAGTGTTTTGTCAGATGATTAACTTAGAATGGATGGCTGGCTGAGAGACATTCAGTAGTCTTTGATCCTGCATGTGCTGATGCAGAGGGGAGCATGTGATTAAACAGTAAAGCTGGCCCTACACCAGTATAATGTCATTGAAAATGTTTCTTTTCAGCTCATTCATTCGATGCACTAATGGTTATTAATGTTCATGCACACATAGGCTGCAATCAACATTTTTTGGCATGAGCATTTTCTGGCTAGAAAAAACCCCAGAACTAGTGGGTTTCAAGAGAAGTTTTTAAGCTGTAAAAATGCTCCAATGCTGATAAAAGCTGAAAATCGCTGATAAAAGCTGACGAACGCTAAAAAAAACAGCCATCCAGATTTTCTGAGCATTTTTGAGGCTTGAAGATTTTGTGGGAGTATAGCTTTGCTAAAAAAATGCAAACGCTGAAAAACACTAAAAAACGCTGAAAAAAGCTAATGCAAAAATGCTAAAAGACGCGAAAAAAACGTTTTATTGCAGCATTCTACAGCTAGCGCTACTGGCGTTTTTATAACATCCAGTTTGCATGAGGCCTTAGGGTCAAAGCAACATTTGTTTTTGGCTGTAGTGATGAGAAAATTCGAAGGAGCAGGATGCACATTGTAATGAAACCGGTTTATTACGTCTGGGATTCTGTTCAAATAGCAGGTCTAGATAAAATTTCAAGGGCTGTTGAATGAAATTAGATGACTTAATGATGGCAAGAACGAATGCTCTGATAAACAATTTTTCAGAATTTTCTATTTGAAGGAAATTCTAACAGTGTATGACCAGCTTAAGTCTGCTTTAGTGGACTTCTACATGGTGGGCTCTGGCCTTATCCTCAGTCCTAATAAACAATAGACTTAGCTGTCTCTGCTCTGCTAAGATATTTGTTGTGTGGTCTGAAGGTCTTCGTTGTTGGGTTGTGCTCTGTCCAGACATGTACTTCCACAACGATTATTTATTCCTCAATACTCCTCCAATTTTTTTTCGGTCAGTTGGCTGGTTGAATTGAAAAAAAAACTGATCCAAGTATGTATCTCTTGCACTGATGCCTCTTCTTTTAGCCAAAGACCTCCTCTGTACATGCCCCCAAAATGCTCAAATAGCCAAAGTTCAGTCTGAACTTGTGTTTAGACCGAACATTAAAATCATCCCTTGCCTCCAGCAAGTAGAGCAGTGAGTAGCACATTAGTGACATCTCAAAACCTCATTTAATATTTTCTGAGACTAGAAGTCAGAGGCAGCAGTGCATTAGATCTTAGGCAGCTCATGTTTTTGTCACTCAACCAGCGGGATGAATGGAAAAAACTAACCTGAATCCCCATCCACATACCTGATGTGAATGAGGGAATCCTTTCCACTGAGCTATTGTATTCTGACAGCTGGGAGACTTCCCTGCTATCAGAATACACTGAGTAGCATTGCAGGCTATAGCCTGCAGTGCTGATTGAGCAGGGAAAGTCCAACAGGGCGATTGCACAGTAGGCGATCAATAGGTCAATTTCTGTACAACCACAGTACCTATACTTGGATTGAAATTCATCCAGTTCCTGCTGAACAGACTGAAATTCGATCCATGCCCTAGGCAAAACCAGATACTTGCGCCCCTCCAAAAAAAATTTTTGAAAAATTAAAGTAAAATCAAGGATAGACTGTACCTATGGCTGTCAGTGGCAGGGTGACAGTTGCAGTGAGTGGAGGATGATGGATCCACATTCTGACAGATTCCAGGCTGGAATTCCCCAGGCAATGGGGTGAGATAAAACACTGAGACAGCAGGCAGCCCAGCCCACACACACACAGAGAACATCTCAACTAAGCGATTCCACACAGTGACAGATCCAACACAACACACCACCATCAACACTGACACAGATCAGCAAGCCCAGCAGGAACTAGAAGAGCAGGCTGTGGGATTATGATGATGTCATCACTCCCTGACACATTGCACATGTGATGGCTGGCTGGCTGGGCAACACTCACACAGACACGGGACATCAGAATCAGATAATACCTTCCTCTGCAGGAGCAGCTCCACCTCAGCTGATGAATGGGAAGAGAAGGGCTGGAACTCCACAGTGATCAGCAGCCGCCAGCCGGCTTGCCGTAAGGGACTGAGTCTGAGAGGAACACTGGAAGGAGCTGCAGCTCAGCTGCTAAACTGGTCCCAGGCATCTTCCTCTGTTCTTTCCTCCTCCTTTCTACCGCCAATCCCCTCAGCTGTAGGATAATTCATGGTGTGGCGGCATCACACACAGAGAGAGTGCCAGCCTGTGCTGCGCCCAGGTGCCCCTAGGTAGCAGTGCGCCCTAGGTGGCTGCCTAGTTTGCCTAGTGGAAGCATCGGCCCTGCTGCTATATCTTCAGGAAGAATCAAAGAAAAAAGGTAGATTTTTAGAGTACTACTTAGAAACAATTAACATTTCTAAATGCTCCCTATAACATAGCCATATTTTACTTTTTGGGTTCAGATCCACTTTAAAGAAAGCTAGGCAGTGCATTCGGGAAAACAGTCTTCATTTCATGTAATATATTTGGAGAAGGGCATAGAAGGTGTGTCTATGATTACATCTAAAACATGTAAGTGGTTGTAGGGAAATTAGAGAAAAAAGAACTACCTAAAAACTGAACATTAAATCTTACATAATAACCAGACAGCTTGAAAATGTTCAAGTGCCAGTCTGCATTCCATATTCACAGTTAATAGTGTCTTGGGGTCAAATATCAAAAAGTGGAAACCGCTACTATAATAACATATTATACATAGGAAATAAACACTCAGACAGGAAAACAATATGTTACAACTACTTAAGGAACAATTCAAAGAAAAATAAACTTAGAAGTGCATAATAAGTGCTCTGTACATGCTCTGCATTCCAGGGAAAACTGCAGAAATAGGAAAATGCTTTAATAAATAAGGAAGCCGCATTTAGTGGGATAATCAGGCTTTTTTAATAGCATAGGGTTTTATTTGTCAAACTGTTTAAAGGTGAATGTGTCAAAATGCAAAACACCAGCATCACTAGCTTCCAATAGAACTGCCGTCTGCCAACTGGTCACGTGCTAGTTCCAGATAACAGGAGCTTTCTGGTAGGGAAAAATTCAGCTGCCTTTGAAATGTAGATTTGCACTTCGATAATATTTTTCTGCTTATTGTTGTGTTTTTTGTTGTTTTTTTTTACTTTGCATCAGAGGCCTTCTGATGCAAATGTAGATTTTCTTTGTGACTAGTTCCCCTTAAATAACAACTGACTGTGATGTCCTTAGATACTATCTGAGCCTTCTGAACCTGATTTTACATTACTTGTTGTCCTGATGAAACACATAGAACAATAAAATCCTGTTTTAATACGTGGCGTTTAATACTCCTACACACTAAAACAACTTGGCTTAGGGTATACTTTAGAAAGAATGTAACAAATATGGCTCATAGCACAAAGCGCTATGATGTTCTGCTGGTGAGAAATCAATTTTCATTACTTGGCCTGCCATAAACCGCTGATCATTGATTTGTACCAAAAATAGATGGCTAACTCTTGTAATAAATAAACTCTTATTACTTCGCTCTTCATTTTACAGTTCAACCAAACCTAATATGAAATCATAACTTCATGTCAATTCAACATTAGCAGGATTCTTATTCTTGGGCTGGCCATACAGGCGTACCTCAGTTTGCAAATTTCGTATTGCGAAAAATTCATAATTCCCATAGGAATGCATTGAAAACCAATTAATCCGTTCCAGAGGTAAAAAAAAAGGGAAAAAAAGTCTTTTATCTGTTCAAAACTCTTTATAAAATGCACTTTAAAGGCATAAATACTGTACAGGGACATGATTAAAAAAAATTTGTAAATGCATTGAAAACCAAGTAATCCGTTCTGGAGGTCAGAAAAAAGTAAAAAAAGTCTTATCTGTTCAAAACTCTTTATAAAGTGAAATTTAAAGGCATAAATACTGTACGGGGACATGATTAAAAAAAAAATTGTAAATGCACTGAAAACCAATGAATCCATTCCAGAGGTCAGAAAATCAGAAAAAAATTAAAAAAAGTCTTATCTGTTCAAAACTCTTTATGAAGTGCACTTTAAAGGCACGGGGCTTTAAAAACGCTTCGTATTGCAAAACAAATTCATAAACCAAGGCATTATTTTCAATGGATTTTCATTCGTAAACCAAAAATTACGTTTACCGAGGCATTCGTAAACCGAGGTATGCCTGTACTTACATACAGTACGCCTGTACTTACATAGGCCTGATAATTCATGTGATGCTTTTATTTTGGGGGTTAACAAGTTTAAGGATAGGATACAGTAAGGGTTGGTTCACACCAGTTAGGGTGGGACCAGGGGCGGACTGAGAACTCATGGGGCCCCCGGGCAATAGGGGATCATGGGGCCCCCCCGTGTCCTTGCCCACACTCAAACCACACCCACAAAAGCCTATGAAAGGTACTAGGGGCATCTCATGGGGCCCCCTACTGACCCTGGGCCCTCAGGCAGTGCCCGAGTGCCCACATGGTCAGTCCGGCCTTGGTGGGACTGTGTTGGGCAGCTATTCCAGTGCAGTACCACTGCATGGACAAGGCGAAATGCCTTGTCTCCTATGTGGCCGGTTCACAGCACTGTGCCGCAGTCACAGTGCACCATGCTTTAAGGGCTGGTTCTCAGTTGTGTGGTGGATTTTTGGAGCATTTGGTTTTAAGTGTGTTTTACGTGCATTTAAGGTGCTCTACCATTGAACTCTATAGCACATGCATTTTGGTGAAAGTGCATCAAAGAAGCAGCATGCAGGATTTTTTTAGCGCACCATACCTAAAGTGCCTAAAAAACACACAGGTGTGAAAGGCGCCTTAGGCTTAAACTGCCCATGGATGCTTCCAAATTCAGTTGGTCCAGCAGGGACTGGTCAAATTTCGATCCATGTGCAGCCATGCCTGCTCGACAGCAGTTGTTTGTTAGATCAACTTTTGTCAGATAGGCTTGTTGGAAGATTTGTATTTATCAGCAGGCTGCAGCTGCTGATCACTGTATTCTGACAGCGATAAGTCCAGCTGTCAGAATAAAATGTCACAGTGGGGTGGGGGGGATTCCTCCATTATCATCGCTTATGTGGATGGAGGAATCTGTTGGCTGAATGAAGAAAAAAATAAATCTATGTCCAGCTTTAGGATCAGTGATCAAGTGTTAAAGTTTTGAAATGACTTCAAACTATATCCTTATTTTTCAAAAATAATCCATACACATCCATTACCTAAAGCGGAGCTCCAGTCAAAAAAACTGTAGCTGCTGACTTTTACAAAACAATCACTCATCTGCCTCTCGATCCAGTGCTGTGCTCACCGCAGTAGGATTCACCAGCTGTCCTCTTAAGTGTGGGCACCAGGCTGTGACAGCTTATGGCTTCACAACTGGGTGCCCACTGCGCATGCGTCAGTAGCTCTGCACCTTGTGAATGGTCCCATAGTCCATCTCGGGAACAAGCAAGAATGGGTGGCTAAGTTCCTACATATAGTGGGACTATTTAGAATGAACGTAGCCACCCTCTATCTGGAAGTCAGATCACAGCAGCAAAAACCGAGGAATTTGGAGGCAGCTGAGAGCAATAAAAGACAATTTTTGAGTATATACTGCTTGAATAGATTATACTTATATAATACTTGAATAGATTTATTTCTTTTTAACCCTTTCTCTGCCAGTCCATACATCATACGGACCTGACAGCTCGGGTTTTTACACACATTCCTGGTGGCTGCAGCCTCTGGGATAGTGTGTAAATCTGCCAAGCAGACTCCTACCTGTCAGGTGGAAGCATATGGGCAGCTGCACTGCTGCCCAGTTGTTTACACACACCTCAGGTAATGCCACCCTGCCATGTATTCCGGGCACTTCTTGCCCATCTGCAGTCCCGGGACCGACATAGCTGAAGGGAGCAGAGCAGACTCACATCCACTCTCCCCCCCACCTTGTTACTGACCTGGAAAGCGACATGTTTGACGTCACTCCTGGGGCTGCCTCTCAGTGTCCCTGGTCAGTATACCCGAGAAAGAATGTAATGCAATACGATCTGCAATGCATTACATTCAGTGGAGCACAGGGGAGACATCCAGAGTCTTTTAGACCCTGAATGTCTCATTAAAGAGAAACTGTCACCAAAAAACAATCACATAGGGGACTTTTTGTCCCCTATGTGATATAAAAAAAAAATGAAGTAATAAAAATGTTTTTATATTGTAAAAAATGAAAGGGCAAGAAATCCCCCCCCAAAAAAATATGTAAGGGCCCCCATCTCCACATATACGCACATACAAATGTAAACGCATATACAATATGTGCAGCGCTAGTCAATAAAGCAAAGTAAAATATAATAATGAAAAGTCACAAATAGCATAAAATTATAAAAAAGTGACAGTCTATATGGTATCGTGAAATATGACTTCAATCCAATGGTGGTGCTAATTGAGGTAAGGTAAAAATTGCGCACTCACCAGAAGTGTAATAAAATTACGCAGTGTGTATATCAACGGTGAATCCCTTCACAGGTAAAGGACAGGACTTGAACATGGAATGGTTCTATCTCCAGGTGGCAAGGATATGAGCCCTCAAAGGAAGTAGGTGGATCCAGATGGCCAGAGACCCCTTTAAGGGATGGATGGGTAGAGATGACTGTTTACAGGTGCTCCCTCTCTGGATGCAGTGGACCGGAAACTGGATCGCAGCAAGGCTCTAAAATGATATAGCTTCCTGCGGCCTCCTCTCCTCCTCCCGGCATAGTCGATACACTTGTTACATATCGCCGCACACACTGGAATGAGATCAATATTTCTAACACCAGACCTCTTCCGTAACACTAAACTGATGACCTGGAGTGGATTTTAAATTATTGCCTATGGACAATATAGGGTACTGAAGTTTGTCGCCATTTCACAGGCACATGCAAATTTAATGTTTGGCATGTTGAGTATCTATTTACTTGGTGCAACCTGATCTTTTATATTTTACCAAAAAGTTGAGTAATTTATTGCCTTTGTGTGCCCTAAAATTAACTTTAGTGTATGTTTTACTGAAATTTTTAAATTTCCTAGACCAGTGCGGTAATTTTGTGTGACATAAAAAATTGGAACTGTCACTATTTTATTCTCTAGGGCGTCTGCTTTCAGAAAATATATAATGTTTTAGGGTTTCAGCTGTAGATGTAAGCTTAGGCAAAGGGTTAAATGCTAGTTTAGGCTAAACATTAGGGGTTTCTGAAATCTAAATGAAATGAGAGCATTAGGATTCATTTTAGGGGTTTGGCTAAGGGTTACATTTCAGGGTAAAGTATATGTAAACCCTAATCTTGTTAAACAACCCATTCAGTTTAAAAGAGAAATGAAAGGCAAAACATTTGTGTATACTGCACGTATAAAAAACATTATAAATATTATTTTTTCCTTTTTTATAAATGATCACATACCCTCTGTTCTCAGCTGCACACGGTACTCAGGGAGAAAACAGCAGCACACTTGTCTTCCAAGTGAATGGCTGTGTGGATCACTGAAGGAGAGAAGCCTGAGTTCCCAGCATAGCTAGAGAACTGACCACTCTGTACTCTCATGCCTAGTGTGGTCAGTTTTTAATAGGAAATCAGAGAACTGGCAGGAAACCAGGGATTCCAAATAGAAGAAGCAATACAAAGAGAAGAGGATACTTTTTCATCCAAGTACATGGTACAGCAAGCACATATCAGGAGTATGAAATGCTGGGTTTACATATTCTTCAAGGTTTTATTTTAGAGGGTCTGTTAAATGTTAAGACTAGAGATGAGCGAATTTCTCAAAAATTCGATTCGGCTGATTCGGCGAATTCCAGTGTGAAATTCGATTCGATGCGAATTTCTTCGCTACGAAGATGACTTATAAAAAGGGTTTCTAGGCTTCAGAGAGCCTTTAAATTAGTGCAGAACACTGTACCTTTAATTTAAATGCCCTTGGAGATGAGGAAAGAGAAGGAGAAGGAGAAGGATGAGAAGAAGGAGAAGGATGAGAAGAAGGAGAAGGATGAGAAGAAGGAGAAGGAGAAGGATGAGAAGAAGGAGAAGGATGAGAAGGAGAAGGATGAGAAGAAGGAGAAGGAGAAGGATGAGAAGGAGAAGGATGAGAAGAAGGAGAAGGATGAGGAGAAGAAGGATGAGAAGAAGGAGAAGGATGAGGAGAAGAAGGATGAGAAGAAGGAGAAGGAGAAGGATGAGAAGAAGGAGAAGGATGAGAAGAAAGAGAAGGATGAGAAGGAGAAGGATGAGAAGAAGGAGAAGGAGAAGGATGAGAAGAAGGAGAAGGAGAAGGATGAGGAGAAGAAGGATGAGAAGAAGGAGAAGGATGAGAAGAAGGAGAAGGATGAGAAGAAGGATGAGAAGAAGGAGAAGGATGAGAAGAAGGAGAAGGATGAGAAGAAGGAGAAGGAGAAGGATGAGAAGAAGGAGAAGGATGAGAAGTATGAGAAGAAGGAGAAGGATGAGAAGAAGGATGAGAAGGATGAGAAGAAGGAGAAGGATGAGAAGAAGGATGAGAAGGATGAGAAGAAGGAGAAGGATGAGAAGAAGGAGAAGGATGAGAAGGAGAAGGATGAGAAGAAGGAGAAGGAGAAGCAGAAGGAGAAGGATGAGAAGAAGGAAAAGGAGAAGGATGAGAAGATGGAGAAGGAGAAGGATGAGAAGATGGAGAAGGAGAAGGATGAGAAGAAGGAGAAGGATGAGAAGAAGGAGAAGGAGAAGGATGAGAAGAAGGAGAAGGATGAGAAGAAGGAGAAGGATGAGAAGAAGGATGAGAAGAAGGAGAAGGATGAGAAGAAGAAGGAGAAGGATGAGAAGAAGAAGGAGAAGGATGAGAAGAAGAAGGAGAAGGATGAGAAGAAGGAGAAGGATGAGAAGAAGGAGAAGGATGAGAAGAAGGAGAAGGATGAGGAGAAGGAGAAGGATGAGAAGAAGGAGAAGGATGAGAAGAAGGAGAAGGAGAAGGATGAGGAGAAGGAGAAGGATGAAAAGAAGGAGAAGGATGAGAAGAAGGAGAAGGAGAAGGATGAGAAGAAGGAGAAGGAGAAGGATGAGAAGAAGGAGAAGGAGAAGGATGAGAAGAAGGAGAAGGATGAGGAGAAGGAGAAGGATGAGAAGAAGGAGAAGGATGAGAAGAAGGAGAAGGATGAGAAGAAGGAGAAGGATGAGAAGAAGGAGAAGGATGAGCAGAAGGAGAAGGATGAGAAGAAGGAGAAGGAGAAGGAGAAGCAGAAGGATGAGAAGAAGGAAAAGGAGAAGGATGAGAAGATGGAGAAGGAGAAGGATGAGAAGAAGGAGAAGGATGAGAAGAAGGAGAAGGAGAAGGATGAGAAGAAGGAGAAGGATGAGAAGGAGAAGGATGAGAAGAAGGAGAAGGATGAGGAGAAGAAGGATGAGAAGAAGGAGAAGGATGAGAAGAAGGAGAAGGATGAGAAGAAAGAGAAGGATGAGAAGGAGAAGGATGAGAAGAAGGAGAAGGAGAAGGATGAGAAGAAGGAGAAGGAGAAGGATGAGAAGAAGGAGAAGGATGAGAAGAAGGAGAAGGAGAAGGATGAGAAGAAGGAGAAGGATGAGGAGAAGGAGAAGCAGAAGGAGAAGGATGAGAAGAAGGAGAAGGATGAGGAGAAGGAGAAGGAGAAGCAGAAGGAGAAGGATGAGAAGAAGGAGAAGGAGAAGCAGAAGGAGAAGGATGAGAAGAAGGAAAAGGAGAAGGATGAGAAGATGGAGAAGGAGAAGGATGAGAAGAAGGAGAAGGAGAAGGATGAGAAGAAGGAGAAGGAGAAGGATGAGAAGATGGAGAAGGAGAAGGATGAGAAGAAGGAGAAGGAGAAGGATGAGAAGAAGGAGAAGGATGAGAAGAAGGAGAAGGATGAGGAGAAGGAGAAGGATGATAAGAAGGAGAAGGATGAGAAGGAGAAGGATGAGAAGAAGGAGAAGGATGAGGAGAAGAAGGATGAGAAGAAGGAGAAGGAGAAGGATGAGAAGAAGGAGAAGGATGAGAAGAAAGAGAAGGATGAGAAGGAGAAGGATGAGAAGAAGGAGAAGGAGAAGGATGAGAAGGAGAAGGATGAGAAGAAGGAGAAGGATGAGAAGAAGGAGAAGGAGAAGGATGAGAAGAAGGAGAAGGATGAGAAGAAGGAGAAGGATGAGGAGAAGGAGAAGCAGAAGGAGAAGGATGAGAAGAAGGAGAAGGATGAGGAGAAGGAGAAGGAGAAGGATGAGAAGAAGGAAAAGGAGAAGGATGAGAAGATGGAGAAGGAGAAGGATGAGAAGAAGGAGAAGGAGAAGGATGAGAAGAAGGAGAAGGAGAAGGATGAGAAGATGGAGAAGGAGAAGGATGAGAAGAAGGAGAAGGAGAAGGATGAGAAGAAGGAGAAGGAGAAGGATGAGAAGAAGGAGAAGGATGAGGAGAAGGAGAAGGATGAGAAGAAGGAGAAGGATGAGAAGAAGGAGAAGGATGAGAAGAAGGAGAAGGAGAAGGATGAGAAGAAGGAGAAGGATGAGGAGAAGAAGGATGAGAAGAAGGAGAAAGATGAGAAGAAGGAGAAGGAGAAGGATGAGAAGAAGGAGAAGGAGAAGGATGAGAAGAAGGAGAAGGAGAAGGATGAGAAGAAGGAGAAGGATGAGAAGAAGGATGAGAAGAAGGAGAAGGATGAGAAGAAGGATGAGAAGAAGGAGAAGGATGAGAAGAAGGAGAAGGATGAGAAGGATGAGAAGAAGGAGAAGGATGAGAAGAAGGAGAAGGATGAGAAGGAGAAGGATGAGAAGAAGGAGAAGGAGAAGGAGAAGCAGAAGGAGAAGGATGAGAAGAAGGAAAAGGAGAAGGATGAGAAGATGGAGAAGGAGAAGGATGAGAAGAAGGAGAAGGAGAAGGAGAAGGATGAGAAGAAGGAGAAGGAGAAGGATGAGAAGAAGGAAAAGGATGAGAAGAAGGATGAGAAGAAGGAGAAGGATGAGAAGAAGGAGAAGGATGAGAAGAAGAAGGAGAAGGATGAGAAGAAGGAGAAGGATGAGAAGAAGGAGAAGGATGAGAAGAAGGAGAAGGAGAAGGATGAGAAGAAGGAGAAGGATGAGAAGAAGGAGAAGGATGAGAAGAAGGAGAAGGAGAAGGATGAGAAGATGGAGAAGGAGAAGGATGAGAAGAAGGAGAAGGAGAAGGATGAGAAGAAGGAGAAGGAGAAGGATGAGAAGAAGGAGAAGGATGAGAAGAAGGAGAAGGATGAGAAGAAGGAGAAGGATGAGAAGAAGGAGAAGGATGAGAAGAAGGATGAGAAGAAGGATGAGAAGAAGGAGAAGGATGAGAAGAAGGACAGTTCTGTGACAGTTTCTGTCTATTTCTGACAGTTCTGGGACATTCACTCCATACAGCTGTTTCAACCGCTGTATGGAGGGAATGTCATGGAACTGTCAGAAATAGACTATTAATGACAGTTCTGGGACTGTCCTTCCATGCAGCGGTTGAAACATTGTATGTATTTGTTTCCATAAATGGATCCATTTATGGAAACAAATACATACAATGTTTCAACCGCTGTATGGAAGGACAGTCCCAGAACTGTCATTAATAGTCTATTTCTGACAGTTCCATGACATTCCCTCCATACAGCGGTTGAAACAGCTGTATGGAGTGATTGTCCCAGAACTGTCAGAAATAGTCTATTTCTGACAGTTCTGGGACATTCACTCCATACAACTGTTTCAACCGCTGTATGGAGGGAATGTCATGGAACTGTCAGAAATAGACTATTAATGACAGTTCTGGGACTGTCCTTCCATACAGCGGTTGAAACATTGTATGTATTTGTTTCCATAAATGGATCCATTTATGGAAACAAATACATACAATGTTTCAACCGCTGTATGGAAGGACAGTCCCAGAACTGTCATTAATAGTCTATTTCTGACAGTTCTATGACATTCCCTCCATACAGCGGTTGAAACAGCTGTATGGAGTGAATGTCCCAGAACTGTCAGAAATAGACTATTTATGACAGTTCTGGGACTGTCCTTCCATACAGCGGTTGAAACATTGTATCTATTTTTTTCCATAAATGACATTCTGCAAATACACTTAGAGGAGCGCTGCAGATACACTTTTTGCCGGCTTGGAATTAATCTTATTTTCATCCTACTTCTTCTTCTTCATCCTCATCCTCATAAGAAGAAAAAGAAGAAGTAGGATGAAAATAAGAATAATTCCAAGCCGGCAAAAAGTGTATCTGCAGCGCTCCTCTAAGTGTATCTGCAGAATGTCATTTATGGAAAAAAATAGATACAATGTTTCAACCGCTGTATGGAGTGAATGTCCCAGAACTGTCATAAATAGTCTATTTCTGACAGTTCTGGGACATTCACTCCATACAGCTGTTTCAACCGCTGTATGGAGGGAATGTCATAGAACTGTCAGAAATAGACTATTAATGACAGTTCTGGGACTGTCCTTCCATACAGCGGTTGAAACATTGTATCTATTTGTTTCCATAAATGGATCCATTTATGGAAACAAATAGATACAATGTTTCAACCGCTGTATGGAAGGACAGTCCCAGAACTGTCATTAATAGTCTATTTCTGACAGTTCTATGACATTCCCTCCATACAGCGGTTGAAACAGCTGTATGGAGTGAATGTCCCAGAACTGTCAGAAATAGACTATTTATGACAGTTCTGGGACATTCCCTCCATACAGCGGTTTCCGGCAAAAAGTGTATGTGCAGAGTTCCTCTATTCTGCAGATACACTTAGAGGAGCTCTGCAGATACACTTAGAGGAGCTCTGCACATACACTTTTTGCCAGCTTGGAATTATTCTTATTTTCATCCTACTTCTTCTTCTTCTTCATCCTCATCCTCTTCTTCTTCTTCTGAGGATGAGGATGAGGATGAAGAAGAAGAAGAAGAAGTAGGATGAAAATAAGATTAATTCCAAGCCGGCAAAAAGTGTATGTGCAGAGCTCCTCTAAGTGTATCTGCAGAGCTCCTCTAAGTGTATCTGCAGAATAGAGGAACTCTGCACATACACTTTTTGCCGGCTTGCAATTATTCTTATTTTCATCCTACTTCTTCTTCTTCTTCTTCTTCTTCTTCTTCATCCTCTTCTTCTTCTTCTGAGGATGAGGATAAAGAAGATGAAGAAGAAGAAGAAGAAGTAGGATGAAAATAAGATTAATTCCAAACAGGCAAAAAGTGTATGTGCAGAGCTCCTCTAAGTGTATCTGCAGAGCTCCTCTAAGTGTATCTGCAGAATAGAGGAACTCTGCACATACACTTTTTGCCGGCTTGGAATTATTCTTCTTTTCATCCTACTTCTTCTTCTTCTTCATCCTCATCCTCAGAAGAAGAGGATGAGGATGAGGATGAAGAAGAAGAAGAAGAAGTAGGATGAAAAGAAGAATAATTCCAAGCCGGCAAAAAGTGTATGTGCAGAGTTCCTCTATTTCTGACAGTTCTCTCACAGCTTCTTCACATGTACAGTGGTTGAAACATCTGTATCCTAAATGTAAACTAATAGATACAATGTTTCAACCGCTAAACATGTGTTCCTTCTGTCAGAGAACTGTCAGAAATAGCGGAGCTCACTGCAGGGACACTTTTGCCGGCTGATCGGGAAATGTTCGATTTGCGCACCCGAAGTAGGCAAAATTTCGGTTTCGCCGCGAATCGAATATTTCCTGAAATTCGACTCGAATTCCGGTTCGCCTGGTTCGATTCGCTCATCTCTAGTTAAGACAATGGACAGGTTAAAAGTGAGGGTGATAAAAAGTGTTAGACATGGGCGTGTTTAAAAGGAAATTGAACTCTGCTTTCTGTGTCTTCAGGGTTTGGGGTGTCAAATGGTAAGGTACCAAGTTACACTTCTTGTCCCAGTAGGAAAGGAGTTAAAGTAAATGGAAGGAGCAAGGTAAGTGTAAAGGCGACAGTAACGTTTAGGAATAGGTGGTTGAGGATACAGATGCACCGTTTTTGGGTAAAGTAATGTAACAATATAATACTTTCAGTCTCAGTATGTCTTCTCTTTGTGCAGAGCTGCAAATGATGTATTAGTATAAAATTCCCTTTAGTAAATGACCCCCGAAAAGTTTATTTATTGTCCTCAGGTTCCCTAAGAATCATCATACCCTTGTGGTATATGACGTAATGTTTATAATATGAATCGGCTCATGACTATTTATTTTTAACATACGTGGAGCCCACCCCGTGATAGATTTGGCCAGCGCTTTTTTCATGAATCACAAAATGTTAATTCATGGTGATAGGCCTATGTTAACACACCATACAGGCTGAGATCACTGGTGATATGTGAATCATAGCTTTTTGGCGTTAGCCTTTAGCAAACAGAGCCATGTATCCACATTCCAGCAATATGAAGTAGAGCACGTAAACAATATAGTAACAAAAACTCTAAAAATATACAATACTGATACAGAGTGTGCTTCCACAAATTTGTTACAGAAAGCCTAAAGCAGGGGTATTGAATTAAAATTCACCAAGGTTCGGGAAGTAAAATACGCATGCATCAGAGGTCCGAATCTCATGTAGGCCCCTGTGGTGCATTTGTGTGTGTGCCAAACCACGTGTTGCTCTGGTGTGATTTTGAAAAAAAAAGGGTCGGGGACTTCTTCAGGTTTCTAGCAGGTAGTGCTGACCTACCCACAATATGTGCACCAAATGCACATGTACAGATCTGAACCTGTTCTCACATCAGTGTCCTCAAACCCCACTGCACATCACAGTCCCCTCCTCATTCACAGCAAGATCCCCCTTGATGAGTGTCCTCAGCTCCTCCTTTACATCACCCCCCTCTACCCATTTCACAGCAGGGGCAGACTGACCATTCGAGCACTCGGGCACTGTCCGAGGGCCCGATGTCAATAGGTGGCCCCATGAGATACCCCTGGTACCTTTTTATTGGCTTTTTCATAGGTTTTTTTGGGTGTGGGCGAGGACACAAGGGCCCCATGAGTTGTCAGTCCACCCCTGTTTCACAGTAGTGTTCTCACACTTCCTTGACATTAACCCCCCCAACAGTGCTGTCCTCTGCCCGCTTCACTGTAGAGTATTCTGCTCCTTTTCACATCATCCCCCCACATTACTGTCCCTAGACCCCCCCATGTTACTGTCCTCAGCCCCCACATTACTGTCCTCAGCCCCCCCCATGTTACTGTCCTTAGCCCTCCTCCATGTTACTGTCCTAAGACCCCCCACCTTACTGTCCTCAGCCCCCACATTACAGTTCTCAGCCCCTCTCACTTTAATGTCCTCAGCCCCCAAATACTATAGTCCTTAGCCCCCCACATTACTGTCCTCAGCTTCCCCCTTCACACTAATGTCCTTAGCCCCTTTAACTTTGCCCCCCTCTCTACTGTCCTACCTTACACAGACATTGATTGATTGCTAGGACTGCCCTTCATTCTAGCAGCCAATCACCTGCTTGTTAACCTTGGGCAGCTCCCACCCTCCATCCAGAACTGTCCCACCTCCCATTGTCAGCTCTGTGAGGATGACCGTGAGACAGCTGGGGTAAGAAAAGGCTCTTAAATGGCAGGACTGCATGGGTCTGGATGGGACAGTGACTTGGTCCGCATCCGGACCCCCGTGCGCCATTTAGTGATGCCTGGCTGAAAGCAATGTGTTCATGACTTGAGCATTTAAGATGTTTAGTTTCAGGGCTTGTTCCCATCAGATACACTGTAATACATTTTGCTGCATTTTCCTGCAATAAATGCCTGGATTTTTTTTGCATGCTGTAGAGTGGGGGTGTCCTTTTGACGTTCCTGGACCACATTGGAAGAGAAATTGTTTTGGGCTGTACATAAAACGTACTAACAATAAGGATAGCTGATGAGCAATTCCTCCTGTGGCTCTCTGCATGTAGGTGCGGCTGCTGGATCGGTTCACCATACTGACGGGTCGCCGGTGACTGCGCCTATTTGCGGATGTTCGCACAGCCAGCGATGACCTGCTGTGTTCACTGCTGTACGCAGACAAAGTGCATCCAGCAGTGGTCACTGCAGGTAATTGCTGGCTGTGTAGAAAGCCGCAAATAGGTGCGACTACCAGCAAACTATCATTAAAGGGAACCGGGCTGGCAGCCACACCTACGCGCTGAGAGCTGCAGAAGGAACTGTCGCTACAATTCTCACTGGCCCTAATCGCCAGTGTGAATGTAACCTATGTTTGTGTTGTGTGGGGAACGGGGGGAGGGTGCATGGGCTGGGGGTTTTGGGGGGACACAATTGAAATCTGGGAGGGCGCAACCCACCCCAGCACCTCCCTAGATCCGACTGTGCAGCATTTGATTACCTGGCGCCCATGCATTCCCTGCTGCTGGTGCTATTGCAAAAATGGCAACCATGGCATTCCTTCAGACGTGCATTTGCCTGGCTTTTCAGTGTAGGGTGCCATGGCTGCTATATTTGCATGGCATCCCCAGCGTCCCTACAGACATGCATGGGCTGGGCTTGACTGAGTCGGTTGCCATGGCTACTGTGCTTGAATGGCATCTCCTGCATCACTCCAGATTGGCCCAGGCCGCATGTTAAACTCTCTGGGGGCCAGCAAGTTTAACACCCCCGCTGTAGAGCTTTGAGTGTGCAGAGCTGCAGTATGACATTTATTTAACCATCGGTTTTGTCTTTAAAGTGCACAGGTATAGAATATTAGATGAATATCAAATTGATCTGTAGAATCTCAAAAAGCACTATGAGTAGCCTAATCTCTGGGGGAACAGTTTAATAGCTAAGTTTATTTATTTATTTTTTCTTTAGGCCAACACAATGTTATCTTTCAACAAAAGACTGGAGTCAGGGGTACCTGCTGAGAGTATACATTACATCATCCCTGCAGGGGGTGATGATGTAGTGGTTTCTGGGCCTGGGAGGTCTCACAATATAAAGCTCTTCGCTGTAGGATTTATAGTTTTTAAAACTACGACCATTTGAAGACACCAGTGAAGTGAGCAATTTGGAGCAGTTTGTTTTTAACCGCTCTTCTCTGCCCTATTTGAAATCTAATTTTGAATTCAGCACAGTTTGGCCGGCTTCTGGTTAAAGGTTTGGAAATAAGTTTTCTACAGTAGAAAATATTTGAGGTGATAATGCTGCTAATGTTTTTATAAATGTATGTTTTAATGTAACTGTGAAGCACTTTGGGCAACAACAACATTGCAATTAAATGTGCTATATAAATAATTAAAAGTTGAAATGCATTTCTCACTGGATCAAGCTTGCCATGTGCACTTTTTAAATTTGATCAATCAATTGGTTAGTGTAATGTTTACTATCTTTACTCACTCCAAACACTCCACACAGTTACTCTGCCCACTCCATAAAGTTACTCTGCCCAGTCCAACCTTTTCACAGTTACTCCAGCCACTCCAACCACACAACAGTTACTCAAGCCACTCCACCCAGTTACTCCGCCCACTCCAGTTGTAGACTACTGGTGGAGGCAAGAACACTTCACACAATTTACCCAGAAATTGTAGCTTTTCTAGTTATTATTATTATACAGGATGTATATAGCGCCAACAGTTTGCTCAGCGCTTTACAATATAACGGGAGACAATACAGCAACAATACAGTTCAATACAAGGAGGGTTAGGAGGGCCCTGCTCCTTGGAGCTTACAATCTAAGAGATGAGTTGTACTAGATGTGTGTCAAACCTGATGAGAAACTAGTTCCCCATCAAGTTTGCTTTACTAATGACTGATTTTTTTTGATTGAAAAGATACTTTTATTACAGAAGCATCAAAAACAACATGATACTTGTGATCGGGGTACATCTCACCCTGTACTGCGACGCAGCGCACCACATTGCAATACAGTTCCAAGCATACCATAAATACATTCAGAAATAAATACATTCGCTCAGCGGTATGATGCCTGACGTGATGTGCGTGGAGGACGAATCTCCAGACCACCACGTCATGCATAACGCCGCTTACCCCAAAAACCGTAGCATCCTAATACACAATACTTTTCCTAATGTCACAAAATCATGCAAAAACGAAAACCGAACGTTACAGTCTACAATAGGCATCGGGTGTGTGGGGGGGGGGAAGGGGGAAAAAAGGGGGAGACACAGGCTCGAAGCTTTATTGAAGGGACAAAGACACGCAAGGGGGAGTAGGGGGAAGGGGGAATCTTCAGACGTCCTCTTCCTCCTTAAAGTCCATCAAGGTATAGTCTCTGAGCAGACTGAGGATCAGTCTGCGGCAGTCCTCAATGGACATCCTCTCCCGCTGGTGGATGAGGCGCTTTCTGGCGCACCATAAAGCGTCCTTAAAACAACACAGCACCCGCCAGGCGCTGTCAATGTCCTCCAGAGAAAAAGTCCCACAGAATAGTCCATTCAACACCCCAAAGTGAGTGATGGCTGTCTGTGGTACAAAGTCCTTGAGTTCAGGTTCCAGGGCCCCCAACAGGGCCTGAGCAAATGAGCACTCCCAGAAAACGTGGTGAGACGTTTCCTCATGGATGATGCAGAAGGGGCAGTGTCTGTATCTGCTCAGGTTCCTGGCATGCATAAATGTCCTGAGAGGCAACCCCCCTTGGATAGCATATGCAATGGGCATATCCAAAGCCACTATAGCTGCTCTTGAATCCACCCACTGTCTTGCGCTGTCAATCACATGCAAGTGAACCTGGTGAGGGAACTACAACCCCTAGCAAAAAGTATGGAATCACAACTCTTGGAAAATGTTCATTCAACAGTATAATTGTGTAGAAAAAAAAACAATCACAGACATACCTCAAAACTATTTTCATTTAACATTCCAACCTTTTGGCTTTACGAAACTCTTAAAAAAAGAAAAAAGAAAGAAAACTGTAGTCAGTTGCAACTGTTTTTGCAAATCAAGCAGAGGAAAAAAATATGGAACCACTCAATTCTGAGGAAAATATTATGGAATCACCATGTACTTTGCAGTTCTAAAACAAACATCTGCATCAGATTACATCTGCTAATTAGTCTGCAGTTGAAAAAGAGTGCTTGCACACCTTGGTGAGCTGTTGCACCAAGCTGATTGACTTGAATCTAGGCTCCAACATAAGAGATGTCAGTTGAAACAAAGAAGAGGGTTATAAAACATCTTCAAACAGGTATGATATTCATCATGGAATATGTACCTTGCTTTGTTATACTTTTGTACAATTTCAATAAACGCAACTGTTAAAAAAAAATCATCATGGAATATTGCAAAAGATGTTGGTTGTTCCCAGTCAGCTGTGTATAAAATCTGGACCAAGTACAAATCAAACAGGAAGATTGTAAAAGGGAAGCATACTGGTAGACCAGGGAAGACATCAAAGCATCAAGATAAGAAACTTAAAGCAATATGCCATGAAAACAGAAAATGCACAACAAAAGAAATGAGGAACAAATGGGCAGAAACTGGAGTTGATGCCTGTGACCGAACTGTGAGACATCACCTAAAGGAAATGGGATTTACATACAGAAAAGACAAACGAAAACCATCATTAACACCTAAACAGAAAAAAACAAGGTTACAGTGGGCTAAAGAAAAGCAATCATGGACTGTGGATGACTAGATGAAAGTGATATTCATTGATTAATCACGAATCTGCATTGGGCAGGGTGATGATGCTGGAAAGTTTATTTGTGAAATGTATAGACGATTTCCTGAAGAAAACATGCAAATTTCCACAATCGATGATATGGGGTTGCATGTCAGGTAAAGGTACGAGGGAGATGAAAATCATTAAATCTTCAATAAATGCATACAAGTTTATATTGAGATTTTGGACACTTTTCTTATTCCATCAATTGAAAGGATGTTTGGTGATGATGACATAATTTTTCAGGATGATAATGCATCTTGCCATAGGGCAAAAGCCATGAAAACTTTCCTTCAGAAAGACATATAGGGGTTTATTTACTAAAGCTGGAGAGTCCAAAATCAGACTCCCTTCTGCATAGAAACCAATCAGCTTCTAACCTCAGCTTGTTCAATGAAGCTTTGGCAATGAAACCTGGAAGCTGATTGGTTTCTATGCAGAAGGGAGTCTGATTTTGGACTCTCCAGCTTTAGTAAATAAACCCCATAATGTCAATGGCATGGCCTGCAAATAGTCTGGACCTCAATCCAATTGAAAATCTATGGTGGAAATTAAAGAAAATGGTCCATGACAAGGCTCCAACCTGCAAAGCTGATCTGGCAACTGCAATAAGAGAAAGCCAGGTTGATGAAGAATACTGTTTGTCGATAGTTAAATCCATGCCTCAGAGAATTCAAGCTGTTATAAAAGTCAGAGTTAATGCAACAAAGTAATAGTGGTGTACTGTAGTGTTTTTTTCCATGATTCCATAATATTTTCCTCAGAATTGAGTGATTCCATATTTTTTTTTAGTTTTTTCTTTTTTTCTTTTTTTAACGTGTCTCCTAAAGCCAGGAGGTTGGAATGTTAAATGAAAATAGTTTTGAGGCATGTCTGTGATTAGTTTTTTTTCTACATAATTAAACAATTGAATGAACATTTTCCAAGAGTGGTGATTCCATACTTTTTGCCAGGGGTTGTAGTCTCACAGTTCTCCATCAGGCTACTCTCACCAAACAGGTGCAGCAGCCGTATATTTCAGTTATTGGGTAGGTAAAGCCTGATGGAGAACTCTGAGACTATTTTCCCATCAGGATCGCCCTGTCTGTGTTTGACAGTGAAAGTCTCTATTGGACAGAATAGCTATGGAAACTGCCCACTTCCATCCGCTGCTAATCACAGGCATGGCAGACCAGATGGGGAACTAGATCCCCATCAGGCTCTACCCAATGTCAGTTCTGCCTGACCTGTGTAGTTAGTAGCAGACTTCACCCTAGCAATTAGTGAAGTAAATGTAAAACACATTCAAACATACTAATGAACACACAAAAACATCTATACCCCAGATGCCAACTTTGAGTTGGTCACAATTACTGCCAGTTTATCTGCAAACTGTGTTAATTCGTTTGAAACTACCTGAATCTAGTGCATGTTTGGTGAATGTAACAAATTTGGCAGAGGGCTTTTATGAACTAGGGGCAGGCTACGTTAAGGGGGCCACGCCACCAGAAAAGTGACATTACTGCTTTATTGAATGCCCCTGACAGGACTTAAAAATGAATTCAGATCTGCATAAAACTGGATGTAGTACACATCTGAACTCAGCATTTTATAAACCAATGTTCTTGAGTCCTTATTCAATCAAGACATTTTCAATTTTATTTGCAAACAGTTTGGAAAATTCTGCATTTTGTTTGTCTTAATTATTATGAGCCTACCCCAATTAAATCAATTAAATTCCAGGTTTTAATACTACAAAACAGGAAAAAGCCTAAAGTGACTTCTGAACTTCTGCTGAACTATGGGCAAGCAGCTTATTACACAAATTAAATGCATAAATGTACGTATATACTCTATAAGAACTTATTTATTCTCCAAAATCCACTCCTGATATTTACACAGGTCTGCTACATGGCACATCCCTGTCTGGCCCTGCTACACAACTGACTGGCTCAATGTGCTGCTTCTCTATTTCCCAGCTTGAGCTCTGCTTTATTGCAAGAGGGTAGTACAGGTCAAATTCAGGTACTTACACTATTTGCATTTAGGTATTTGCAAATCCTGGAAATAGAACATATGCCCTAAAAACGGCAATAGAGTTCTTAGGCCGTATCCCCTATGCCTATGATTCTCTTCCTTTGCCTATGCTTTCAATGTTGCTATTGCACTAGGACTCGCTCTGCATGACAGCAGCAGCAGTTATTGTGTAAAACAGAGCTTCTTAGCACTGCTTATATGTATCAGTGAGAAATACCATGCAACAGTATATTGTTATATGGCAGTAACCATTCCTTAACACCAGTCAATCTAGTTAACTCCTTCCTGGGAAATAACTAAGCTTTCTGCTATTATAATGATGCAGTAAACTGTCAGGAGTGGTAGGCACCACATTATCTAAACAGATAGACCTGTTTCTGCTCTATCTGTGCCACCTGACCCTTTTTTTTTTGTTCAAAGAGAAATAGAACATAGGCTTGCATCCTATTAACAGAGGGAATGTTGCAGTTTTCTATATAGAAAACTGCTGCAAATCCTGCCAGGTGTCACTTAGTATATGGGATGTTAACTGTCAGCAGACAGCTCACATTCCTCTCTCTGCTCATGCAGGGATCACACTACACGAGCAGAACCTGCAGGGCTAACCACCTTCCTCCTTCTGCTCTGAGTTAAGCAGTGGGCAAGGACAGGCAGAGAGTGCAAGCATTCTGCTTGCCCCACTCCTTGCTTCTTCCTCCTTTTGTTTTTCGATTTTACTCATTTTCTAAAGAATTACCTAAGCCTCCTGCAGCAATATAATAAATAAACTGTCAGAAGTGATATGTGCAAGTTTCTGTTTCAGAGTGAAATAGAAACTGATGCATGGTCTGCACCTAAATAACAGGAAATGTGGCTGCAGATCCCTGCCAGTTATGAGCTGGCATACATGATATTAGCTGGCGAGGACAGGCAGACAGATCAGAGCATGAAGCTCCAACTCTCCATTTCTCTGTGCTGGATCTGTCACAGTCATGGCAAAATGGAGAATTGATCATTCCTAATTAATAAAGGGGTTTACGCCTCTTTAGTTAGTTAGGAGCAGCATCTTTATGTTTAGAAGGTTGGTGCAAGCTTTACACTTGCTCCACTCTTTGCTAGTTCCCACAAATTTGTTCATTAACTTTTCCAGTGTAACATTAAAAGAAAAAAAAAAACATTAAAAGAAAATAAAAACAAAAACAAAAAAATAAATTCAAATAACAAACACGGTATACTCGCCTGCTCTGTCAGTGGTATTGTACAGACCGGCTCCAATCCTCCTCTTTTCGGGTCCCCCGTTGGTGATCTTGGCTCCTCCTCTTCTTTGTGTGTCCCCCATAGCAAGCTGCTTGCTATGGGGACACACACTCTGGACCTGTGTGTCTGTGTTCCATAGACATACACAGTGGGATTTAGCCCCACCCCCCTTGTTCTTCAATACATTTGATTGACAGCAGCAAGAGCCAATGGCTCCTGCTGCTGTTCAAGTTCCTGTGTGAAGAGGAAGAGGGGGAGAAGAGATGCAGCCATGCACAGCGCTGATCTCCCTCTTCTCCCCTCTCTTTCTCTTTACACAAGGAAGAGGGCAGCACAGACAAATAGAAAACATTTTTTTAACGTAATGAAAGCAAAGCATTAAGATAAACGTTATTAGGTTTAATATCACTTTAACTTAGTATAATTCTAAATGAGAAAAATTATAGAATAAAATGTAACACTACACTCATCAAACTAGACTTAAAGTGTTACTAAACCCACAACAGTAAAATCAGTCTGTATATGCAGTAAAGCATGCTTGTTATACTCACTGTGGAACCTAAGGGGTTAATCCTCTGCATTATGTAAAAAGGCCATTTGATCCTGTCTTCTCTGCCCCTCCTCTTGTTCAAATGTCCACCTGATAAGACAGAGTGAACCTGTAGCCACATGCACAAGCTCAGTTTAGTGTGTATTGCTAGAGAGGTTTTTTTTTCTTGGTAGAGTGCGTGTGATCAGCACACGGCCAGTCAGCACTGTCCAGACAGAGGCCAGGGGTTCTGCATCCTCCTAGTGCAGAATGAAAACTCCTTCTACAAGCTTTACCATGTGCTCTGTTGAACAATGATAGAAGTCACAAGGCTGCTCTAACTGCTGATGAGAAAAGGTATTTAGCAGTTTATATTTACTAAAATAATTGCATTTCCATGTTCTGTGTACTGTGGGAGACCAGATATATTGAATGCAGGGTCCTGGGTTTAGTATCACTTTAAGCACATTTTTTGTCTGTCGTGTCCTTTTGTCAATAGAAACAAAATAATTGCCAAAGGAAAATATTATGTATGTAAAAGGGAACTAAAGGTATAAAAGCTGAATTTAATAGATGTACAGTTAATTATGTATTAATTGATATAGAGCTGCATTCAGTTGTGATTTTTATATCGGTCTGAATTTCAGCCCAAGATTTCATATTCTTGATATGTGCCTGCTGTACCATGTACTTGTATGAATAAGTATCCTGTTCTCTTTGTATTTCTTCCTTTGTGTGAAATAGCTGGGGATCCTGACAGTTCCTCTGATTTCCTATTAAAACTGTCCACATTAGACAAGAGAGCACAGCGTGGTCAGTTCTCTATCTGTGCTAGAACTCAGCCTGCTCTCATTCGATGACTAGACTTGTCATGACATGCACAGCAATTCACTGGGAAGACCACTGCACTGCTGTTTTTCCTCCCTGAGATCCTTTTGCAGCTGAGAACAGAGGGTATGTTATTGCTTAAAAAATGGTGAAAAAAGGGTATTTATATAATATTTTTATATCTATACATATATGTGTTGCCTTTAATTTCAATTTTAAACTGTATGGGTTCTTTTACAAGGTGATGGTTTACATATACTTTAAGGATCTGGACATCAAACATCTTTGAGCACCTTTAATATCTGATTCATTTTTGGTTGGTTGTCCATAAATAGCAAAGTCTTATGACTTTTTCCAATCTGACAGTTACAGTGACTTGTCCCTCAGCCCAGTGTTATTCTAGCTGGCTTTACTTATATAATAACATAGAAGGCCACGTGAAAACAACTCTCGTCATCCGTCATGGACTCATATGGTCACTGAAGGTACTTCACCAAAATTGTTTTTGTGGAAAAAATGAGCAACTTTTAGATGATCTCACCAAACCTTTTGCTGCTTTAAATAGATGATGGAGTAAAAATACTATCTAAAATAACCTATTTTTTTCTAACGTAAGTGAGGCTTGGCACTGTTAATTTCACTGGAATATGCTTTTCCATGAAAAGGGAACATTTTTTAAGAATCAATATAAACACATGCAAAAGTCTGAAGTGTACAGTCATAGCCAAAAATATTGGCACCCTACATTTCTGTCAGATAATGCACCAGTTTGCCCAGAAAATTGTTGCAATTACAAATTTTTAGGCATTCTCATATTTATTTCTTTTGTTTGTATTGGTATGACACAAACAAGGTGGAGAAACAAAAAGCCAAATCTGACTCTTTCCACGAAAACCCCCAAAAAGGTCTGGACATAATTATTGTCACCCTTGGTAGCACACCCCTTGGAAGAAATAACTGAAATTAAATCACTTTCTGCAACCATCAATGAGTTTCTTACACCTCTCTAGTGGAATTTTGGAACACTCTTTTTTCACTAACTGCTCCAGGTCTCTCAGATTGGAAGGGTTCCTTTCCCAACTGCTGTTTTATGATCTCTCCCCATTAAGATCTGGACTCATTGCTGGTCAGTTCAGTACTCTTCAGTGCTTTGCAGCCATTTCTGGGTGCTTTTTTACATGTGCTTTGGGTCACTGTCCTGCTGACAGAGACCCAACTTTCTGACACTGGGCCCTACATTGCACCCCAGAATTTTTTGGTAGTCTTCAGATTGTATAATGCCATGCACACGGTCAAGACATCCAATGCTTGAAGCAGCAAAGCAACCCTAAAACATCAGTGAACTTCTGCCATGTTTGACTGTAGGAACTGTATTCTTTTCTTTAAAGGCCTCATTTCTTTTTCAGAAAACAGTAGAATGATGGGCTTTACCAAAAAGCTGTAATTTTGTCTCGTCTGTCCACAGCACATTCAAAATTATTTTGGCTTCCTCAGGTAAGTTTTGGCAAACCCCAATCTGGCTTTTTGATCAAGGTATTTTATCCACAATTACAACAATCCTACATTGTAATCTTTGATCAAGTTTTTCTCTGTCGTCCATGTCCGGGGAGATTAGCTGCAGGGCCATGGGCTGTAAACTTCTTGACAATGTTGCACACAGTGGACACAGGAACATGAAGATATGTTAACTGTTACAGGTGAGTTTAACTACAAATTACAGGAGCATCACAAACGTGGAATGCAATTATTTTTTACAATGTTGAAAAGGTGCCAATAAATTTGTCCAGTCCATTACTGGGGTTTGGCGTGGAATGTGTCAGATTTGGCTTTTTCTTTCTCCACTCTTTTGTGTCATACCAATACAAACAAAAGAAATAAACATGAGAATGCCTAATCATTGGTAATTGCAACAATTTTCTGTCTGGGTGAAGTGGTGCATTATCTGACAGAAATGCAGGGGTGCCAATATTTTTGGCCACGACTGTATATTATTACAAATTACAACATGCTGGGCACATACCAAAAGTCCGTCACTCAGCCCAAGTTGTAGGATTAATTTATCTTTATGAGATTCAGTGCAGAACAATTACCTCATAGCTCATGTCCCTGTTACAGGGATCAAGGGGATTTTATGGGTGCCAAGACTCAGACAAGGTGTGATATGTTCCACTGGACTGCACCGTCCTTCCCCTCTTTATGTTGAGTTGCATAGCATTAGATATATAGGACTATGCACATCAGTCTGACCTTCACATAGTCAGAAAGGTGTAGCCCTTCATGATCTCTATTCCCACCTCTGAAAGATGAACAGGCATACTAAAGTAGAACTCTGACCGAAACATTTTTTGTTGTTTTGGACAGACCAGGGAACGCTGAGTACCAATGGCGAGTTTTTGTTGCTGTCTGTGCCCTGTAGCAGAGATCACTGAGACAAAAATTAGCAGGAAACATGAAGGAATATGCAGCAGCAATGTAGAGGTACAGCTGGAATCTGTAGTCCTTCCTGAAAATGCCAGCTGCTGGATTATGCAAGAACTAGACACTACCACTCATGGACTTTGTCATCGCAGGTATGCCTGGGCATCACATAAACCTGAGATAGGGTTTTAGCAACGTAAGGAAGAAAGTATTTCTATGAGCTCTTTAAATGTTGAACATGTTGAAATGTAAAGCTTTCAAACTTTGCTATCTGCCTGGTCTGAAGTTTTTAAGGAAGTGCACTGCAAATAACCGGTACAAATAGTCTACATGGGTTAACAGACGAATTAGGGAATGAAGACATCAAGTGGTTACCAGGGGTAATGGAAATTCACAGCCAACCATGCAGCCTGTCGTAAGCGTGTACCTGTGTCAATTGGAATAGCTTCTCATAGAGAGGGAGATGTTGTCAGCACTCCTTCCTCCAACAAATAGCAATGGGAGCAGACCAACACCACAGAGGTCCCCATTCTGGGTAGAGGTACAGAAGATCAAGAGTTAAGTGAGTGCACGCATGGAACCTCTGCTAGGTGCACGGCGTGATTCTATTCCACGACTGGGAGTGAGGTAGTGGAGATACACTGGACAGGGGGAGTCGGAATGGGTTCAGTGTGTCCCTCCTAATTGCAATAGTATAGTGAAGGTGTATGTTAGCGTCAAGAGAGTCAACTAAAGTTTAATCATCTGTTCCAGTAAAGGTATCTGGTAGTGACCCATAACAAGTGCCTAGCGTAACCCAGAAGAACCCACCCCAGGGTAGGCTTCTCATGTGACCCACACTTGGCAACCAATGAGGAGGGAAACATGGAGAGAGCGTCACTCGTCTGCCCTACATATTGACAAGTCAGATATTGTTATGTTGCAGTATAAACACCAGCATCTTGTCTGTAGGAAAGAGAATGGAAGAAGAAAGGCAAAGGAAAGGAATGACTCCAGATAAATTAGAAAAAGAGAGTGGAAAGGGAATATGGAGAAGAAAGGGAGTGTGGACTGGGTACACAACATATGTTGGGGCATTTTAAATGCCTAAAAATAATGATAGTGACCAGTTCCTGAGAAATTTGTAGATGCATGGACTTCAGAAGTGTACCAGCATCACAGCCTTTGTGGTGTTGGAGTGTCACCTCTATGAAATATGACCAAATGTCCATTCCACCTATGCCAACAACCATCTAGCACATGGCCTTTTAAAAACATCCTCCAGAATATACAGAAGCCCATATACAAACTGTTATATCATGCTGCATGTTCTAGCCACCACTGGTAACTAAAGTAAGAATGTTCTCACTCCACAAGAGTCCTGGATCTCAGCTTCCCACCTGTGGTACCCACCTTGTAGTTTGGTAAACACTGATCTAAAGTAATAGTTTAATAGTGTTCTTGTTAGCACTACTGCATTTAAGCAATGATGCTGTTGCTATATGTTTACTGTTGAGAAATATCAAATGTTGCATTGTGTCCTGAAGTACATTGTAACAGTGCTACACAATACCATGGTAGGGTATGACATATTCAATATTTGTTTCCCTCTGCCCCTCCTCGCTTACTCAGATATGTAATATGACACACACATAAACACACACATAATACACCTTCTCGAGTCACTGTGACGCGGCCATGAATCTCCAAGCCTCTCCTTAAAACGTCACAATCACATGACCCTTGTCTTAGCTGAAACCTTCAGTATGATCCTCACTAAGTGTGTACATCTGGGCCCGGAAGAGAATGACACATAAGGCCACCTGCTGTTGAGAAAGGTTTAGAGAGATATTAAGCTGCTCAACTTTGAATAAACCATCTGTGAACTGGTATTTACTCTAGGTCTACCAAGAATTATGTTTGTTCAATGTTATTTACTAAGGGTGAGGATTAAATCTATAAAAAAAGAAGAACAAAGAACTAGAAAGGACAATTTTTGAGTATGTTTATTTTAATTTGTATGTATACAGTTAAATATAAAGGATGACAAATAAATGGATAAACAGGGATAGATAGATAGATAGATAGATAGATAGATAGATAGATAGATAGAAAGAAAGAAAGAAAGAAAGAAAGAAAGAAAGAAAGAAAGAAAGAAAGAAAGATAGATAGATAGATAGATAGATAGATAGATAGATAGATAGATAGATAGATAGATAGATAGAAAGAAAGAAAGAAAGAAAGAAAGAAAGAAAGATAGATAGATAGATAGATAGATAGATAGATAGATAGATAGATAGATACCCTAGATACTGGAGATGATAATTGATATACTAACATAAAACCATCATACTAGAATATAGCACCATAGAAACACAAGTAATAAAATGTTGGTCCTACCTGTGCTCCCTAAATCTACCTGTTGTTTACAACATACCTAAACCCAAAAGCAAAATTTGCACATATCGCACCCTACGGTTCTCTAGATGTTGCACCTGTATTAGTTTTCTTTTTTATTGCTTTTGTTTCCTTATTTTCACCTGGCGATCCTGCCAATAGCACCCTTATTGTCGTAGGGTGACACTGTACTGTGTCTTTGGGGGGGCAGTGTTGGCACCCTAGGATGATCACTAGATTTGGACTACAAACAACCTCCCCTTGCTCATCTCTTTTACATAGGGAGGAGAGGTTGTATAGTTCACAGAAGATAGTTTGGACAGCTGATGACATTGAGATTTCAATTAATTACACAGGAAGTTTCAAAGACACTGGAATTTTATAATAATCGACAAGGAATGTCTGTACTTGCAGAAAACATACTTAGCCTGAAAAAAAAGAAAAACCATCCATTGTGTGATTTTCATTGCGATTTTACTGTGTGACTTGATGCGACTTTGATGCAACTTTGATTCGACTCTGAAGCGACTTTGGATGAGTGCGACTTTAGCTGTGACCAAGGATGATTGTTTGTACTGTACAAAGTCGCCTACAGTCAGGTCCATAAATATTGGGACATCGACACAATTCTAACATTTTTGGCTCTATACACCACCATAATGGATTTGAAATGAAACGAACAAGATGTGCTTTAACTGCAGACTGTCAGCTTTAATTTGAGAGTATTTACATCCAAATCAGGTGAACGGTGTAGGAATTACAACAGTTTGCATATGTGCCTCTCACTTGTTAAGGGACCAAAAGTAATGGGACAGAATAATAATCATAAATCAAACTTTCGCTTTTTAATACTTGGTTGCAAATCCTTTGCAGTCAATTACAGCCTGAAGTCTGGAACGCATAGACATCACCAGACGCTGGGTTTCATCCCTGGTGATGCTCTGCTAGGCCTCTACTGCAACTGTCTTCAGTTCCTGCTTGTTTCTGGGGCATTTTCCCTTCAGTTTTGTCTTCAGAAAGTGAAATGCATGCTCAATCGGATTCAGGTCAGGTGATTGACTTGGCCATTGCATAACATTCCACTTCTTTTCCTTAAAAAAACTCTTTGGTTGCTTTTGCAGTATGCTTTGGGTCATTGTCCATCTGCACTGTGAAGCGGCGTCCAATGAGTTCTGAAGCATTTGGCTGAATAGGAGCAGATAATATTGCCCGAAACACTTCAGAATTTATCCAGCTGCTTTTGTCAGCAGTCACATCATCAATAAATACAAGAGAACCAGTCCCATTGGCAGCCATACATGCCCACGCCATGACACTACCACCACCATGCTTCACTGATGAGGTGGTATGCTTAGGATCATGAGCAGTTCCTTGCCTTCTCCATACTCTTCTCTTCCCATCACTCTGGTACAAGTTGATCTTGGTCTCATCTGCCCATAGGATGTTGTTCCAGAACTGTGAAGGGTTTTTTAGATGTCGTTTGGCAAACTCAAATCTGGCCTTTCTGTTTTTGAGGCTCACCAATGGTTTACATCTTGTGGTGAACCCTCTGTATTAACTCTGGTGAAGTCTTCTCTTGATTGTTGACTTTGACACACATACACCTACCTCCTGGAGAGTGTTCTTGATCTGGCCAACTGTTGTGAAGGGTGTTTTCTTCACCAGGGAAAGAATTCTTCGGTCATCCACCACAGTTGTTTTCCGTGGTCTTCCGGGTCTTTTGGTGTTGCTGAGCTCACTGGTGCATTCCTTCTTTTTAAGAATGTTCCAAACAGTTGTTTGGGCCACACCTAATGTTTTTGCTATCTCCCTGATGGGTTTGTTTTGTTTTTTCAGCCTAATGATGGCTTGCTTCACTGATAGTGACAGCTCTTTGGATCTCATCTTGAGAGTTGACAGCAACAGATTCCAAATACAAATAGCACACTTGAAATGAACTCTGGACCTTTTATCTGCTCATTGTAATTGGGATAATGAGGGAATAACACACACCTGGCCATGGAACAGCTGAGAAGCCAATTGTCCCATTACTTTTGGTCCCTTAACAAGTGGGAGGCACATATGCAAACTGTTGTAATTCCTACACCGTTCACCTGATTTGGATATAAATACCCTCAAATTAAAGCTGACAGTCTGCAGTTAAAGCACATCTTGTTCATTTCATTTCAAATCCATTGTGGTGGTGTATAGAGCCAAAAATGTTAGAATTGTGTCGATGTCCCAATATTTATTTACCTGATTGTATATATCATTCAGGTGCAGGGGCGGACTGACCATTTGGAAACTCGGGCACTGCCCGAGGGCCCGGGCTCAGTAGAGGGCCCCATGAGATGCCCCTGGTACCTTTTTCATAGGCTTTTTTGAGTTTGGGCAAGGACACAGGGGCCCCATGATCCCCTATTGCCCGGGGGCCCCATGAGTTGTCAGTCCGCCCCTGTTCAGGTGTGACTTTCATGCAACTTTGGAGGGTTTACATTGAAGTCTATGGCCCTCAAGTCAAATGAAAGTTGGACCAAAGTAGTGCAGGAACTACTTTCAAGCTGCTATGAATTGAAGTCACGCAGATATGACCGGTATTCATTGGGAAACATGGGGTGCGGCTTGTCATGCGAGTCTAATACATTTTTGTTCATGGGTTTAGATTCATTTTAAACATGTTACATCAGTCAATAACCAAACATATCTATGTTCCTTATTGAAGTATCTGGAAATGCATCTGTCATAATTTCGATTTCTTTCTACCCTATTGCTCCCCATTCTTCTACTTTTCTCTTCAGGGTTCCATAAGACCCTTAACAAGCTCACATATGATCACACCCACCACAGCTTCCCTTTGCATCTATCCAAAAATGACACTGGGTGGGATTTTAGATTGTAAGCTCCAATGAGCAGGGCCCTCCTAACCCTCTTGTATTGAACTGTATTGTTGCTGTAGTCTCCCTTTATATTGTAAAGCACTGAGCAAACTGTTGGCGCTATATAAATCCTGGATAATAATAATTTACTACAACTGGAGTACTCAGAATCTGGTGCAGCTGTGCATGGTAGCCAATCGCCGTCTAACTTCAGCTTGTTCAAATAGGCTTTGCTATAAAACCTGGGAGCTGATTGGATTCTATGCACCAGGTTTTGCACTCTCCAGTTTTAGTAAATAACCCTCAATGAGTCAAGCTGGTAGTATAGAGGTATAAATAAGCATCTGACTTCTCAGACATCAGAAGCTTGAACGTGGAAGGCAGCCTGGTGCCATCCAAAGGATTTTGATATAGGAAATATTAAATTATTATCAATTAAAATTCACTTAAAATTTAACTAAACTGGTTTTATTTTATGGTAGTGTAATCAATTAATCAGTAAAATGTTCAATGTGATTGGCCTATTTAGGTAACTGCACAGTGAATATTTCACGTTAACTGGTTTGTTATGTGTCTAGTGCAGCATGGAGCTGCATGTTATTCAACAGAGATGTAGCAGCTTTATGAAGTCACTCGCACATTTAAGTCACAAAGGGATTCAGCAATGGGTCCGCAGCCTCAGAAATACATTGTGTGCTTTTGGTGCCATGCATGCCTCCCTGTGTGTCTAATTCGGTTGTGTGTGTGGGTCCATAAAGCCTCTGCATCCCCATTACTTACACAGGCACCCTGTATATAGCTCCACGCCAGGGGTGGACTGACCATTTGGAAACTCGGGCACAGCCCGAGGGCCCGGGGTCAGTAGGGGGCACCAAGAGATGCCCAAGGTACCTTTTTCATAGGCTTTTTTGAGTTTGGGCAAGGACACAGGGGCCCCATGATCCCCTATTGCCCGGGGGCCCCATGAGTTGTCAGTCCACCCCTGCTCCACGCTGCTCTGGGTGCGTAAACAAATGGATCGTTGTGCTCTTCGGGCCTCTACACCTGTGTTAATATGCCCATAGAGTGAAATCACAGTCTGTGTTTTCACACATTGGTACTAACAATGAAAATTTTTTGGTGAGTAAATCGCCAAAAATGTGTAGCAAATGCCCCTAGTATTGCTTTTTATTTCAACCACGTGCTAGATAAAACTTTTTTGTATATGGTTGTTTTATATATATATATATATATATATATATATATATATATATATATATATACATACACACACTATATTGCCAAAGGTATTGGGACATTCCTCCAAATCATTGGATTCAGGTGTTCCAATCACCTCCATGGCCACAGGTGTATAAAACCAAGCACCTAGACATGCAGACTGCTTCTACAAACATTTGTGAAAGAATGGGTCGCTCTCAGGAGCTCAGTGAGTTTAAGTGTGGTACTGTGATAGGAAGCAACTGAGAACAACAGCAACTCAGCCACCAAGTGGTAGGCCACAAAAAATGACAGAAGTCGCCAACTGTATGCAGAGTCAATAGCTAAAGACCTCCAAACTTTGTGTGGCCTTCAGATTAGCACAACAATAGTGTGTAGAGAGCTTCATGGAATGGGTTTCCATGGCTGAGCAGCTGCATCCAAGCCTTACATCACTAAGTGCAATGCCAAGTGTTGGATGCAGTGGTGTAAAGCACGCTGCCACTGGACTGTAGAGCAGTGGAGATGTTTCCTCTGGAGTGACCAATCACGCTTCTCTGTCTGGCAATCCAATGATCATGTCTGGGTTTGATGGTTGCCAAGAGAACGGTACTTGCCTGACTGCATTGTTTCAAGTGTAAAGTTTGGTGGAGGGGAGATTATGGTGTGACGTTGTTTTTCAGGGGTTGGACTTGGCCCCTTAGTTCCAGTGAAGGGAACTCTTAAGGCGTCAGCATACCAAGACATTTTGGACAATTTCATGCTCCCAACTTTGTTTGAACTTTTTTGGGGATGGATCCTTCCTGTTCCAACATGACTGCGCACCACTGCACAAAGCAAGGTCCATAAAGATATGGATGAGTGAGTTTGGAGTGGAGAAACGTGACTGGCCTGCACAGAGTCCTGAACTCAACCCGAAAGAACACCTTTGGAATGAATTAAAGTGGAGACTGCAAGCCAGGCCTTCTTGTCTGACATCAGTGCCTGACCTCACAAATGCGCTTCTGGAAGAATGGTCAAATATTCCCATAGACACACTCCTAAACCTTGTGGACAGCATTCCCAGAGTTGAAGATGGTATAGTCACAAAGGGTGGGCCAACTCAATATTGGACTCTATGGACTAAGACTGGGATGCCATTAAAGTTCATGTGCGTGTAAAGGCGGGCATCCCAATATAGTGATATATATATATATATTAAAATGGATACTGTACTATTGTCAGTATTTATGGGGTAAAAAGGAAAATATTAATTAATTGGTTGTCCGAGTCACCCTGAGATAAGCTGCTTCCCCATCTGGTGTGAAATATATGTGCAGTGTTAGCACTTCGATCTGCGCATTTATCAGGGATGGATTTGAAATAATGTATGCTTGGCCTACTCTAATTCAAAATTGATTAACATGACTCACTGATTTCAGACAGGGCTCTATGCTAAATCTCTTGTAAGCCACACAGCTGAAGCTGGGATTTCCTCAAGCAGGTAGCAGACGGAAGGATCAGCAACTTTTGGACTGGCTGGGTACGCACACGTGAATGTGGAAAACATCCTGACAATGTCTGCTGTTAAGATACATAGCACCAGAGGGTTGTAACTACCCACCTCAAAGATGTGAGGGGCCTTGGCTGTTATGGTTGTAGCTAAAGGGAATATTGCAGTGTTGAATTATTCAATTATATGTGAACCCAAGATTAACAAAGTAATACATTGCAGTTTACCATACTTTTATATTTGACTGCAATAGTTTTCTTTTTAAGGCTAAAAACATTTTCTACAAGTACAAAAACTCTAATAATTAAAAAATATGTAAACACAACATTTCATATTCCTGATATGTGCCTGCTGTACCATGTACTTGTATAAAAAATATATCCTATTCTCTCTGTATTTCTTCCTTTGGACACCTATCCTGGCTGTTCCTGCTAGTCCCTGTGCTTTCCTATTAAAAACTGACTACACTAGGCAGGAGAGCACAGTGTGGTCAGTTAATTACTTGTGCTGGGAACTCAGCCTGCTCTTCTCCAATGATCAGACTTCTGCTGACATGCCCCCACACAGCCATTTAATGGGAAGAACAGTGTGCTGCTGTTTCTCCTCTTTGAGCTTCTTATGCATCTGAGAACAGAGAGAATGTGATCACATATAAAAAGGGGGAAAAAAAGTGATAATGTTCTTTATCTCTATACATAGATACTTTGCCTTTCATTTCCATTTTAAACTAAATGGGTTATTTTAGAAGGTGAGGGTTTACATACTGTGTACTTTAAGGTGAAGTGTTCTCTTCTTCCTAAGTGATCTTCTATAAACAACAAATCCACCAGCCCCCCATGTGGGTGGTTCTCACTGTGCTCATATGGGGATCTGGAGAGAGCATTCACTGGTGCTCCCAGAGGAAGGCTGAGCAGGCCATTTAACACAAGGCTGGTGTTAAAGCATCACTCCAGTTTAAAAGCGACACTGCTCCATACAGACATATTTAATTCCTTGAAATCTGTGGCACATTTGTTTAACTCATTATACTCTGTACACGATGGATAACAGTTCCACTGCATAACTTTTCTCTCTCTTTGGTTGTGTAGCATTTCTGAGCTGATGCTGCAGAGCTTGCACCAGACTCCACCAGCCCAGTTACCCACCATCTCAATTTCAATTACATTGATTTGCATGTTACACTAGGAAGCTCAACTTTGTACAACACCCATGCTTATTCTCCTCTGAAGCCTCACCTCATTTTCCATGACTTCCAGGCTGGGTCCCCAGGATGTCCCATGCCGTGATACGTTCCCAGTATTGGGGTAGCGGTCACTCGGGAAGGAGCCTAAGCACACAAGCTCCTTCACTACCAGGGCCCTCCGTCACCTAAGCCAGGTCATTACTGCTTCCCAATTGGTTGGCTGCTTACAGGTATGTGCCTAACACTAGTGCTGTAGCTATTAGCAAGGGCATCATAGTGTCCTCTGAATAGCTTCACAGGACGTTAGACATAAGTACTGCATCTTCTCTATTCCATCTCGTCCCCTGATGTAAAGCCTGTTCTGTGGTACCCCATCCATGCATACACCCCTTCTTAAGTTGTCCTCAAGTAATTTCAGACCATGCATAGTTATTTATAACCACAAAGTTCTTTTATGTTGTTATCTGTTCTACAACTCTTAAATACAGCTCAGGTATTTCCAAACAAAAATCCTGTACAAGCCCTTCTAAGTGCCCCTTGGTGCCCCTTGAGGTAGTCATACCTTAATAGGTGAGAAAGTCCTTTTTGTCCATTAGTCCATAATTCAGTAACACAAGTTCATATCCTGGAACCCCGACTATGTTCCCGCCAAGGGGTGGTTAAGCAACAGGTTGCAATTACATCTCCAGTGTCCTCCTTGTTCTATAATTGGGGTAATCTGGAACCGCACCGCTAGCTGTCTTACTAACTGTTGCACCCCTGAGAGGTAGTTGCATCCCTTTTAATGTGTTTTAGTGCCCTCAGAGGTGAGCTGATGCTGCCATTTAAAGCAAAGCTGGCATTAAGACAGCACTCCAACTTAAAAGCGACTCTTCTCCATAAAAACATTTTTAAATCCTTGTAATCCATGGTACAGTTCTTTAACTCATTACACTCTGTACACTATGGATAACAGTTCCCCGTTACACTTCAAAACTCTTCTTTCTCTTGGGATGTGCAGCATTTCTGAGCCGGTGCCTCGAGGCTTGCACCAGACTCCACCAGCCCAATTACTCGTCACCTCAATTCCCGGGACATTGTTTTGTGTTTTACACTTGAATGCTAGGAAGCTCAACTTTAGTACAACACCCATCCTTATTCGCCCCCAAGGCTTCAGGCTTCACTCTGTCCTTGGTGACGCGCAGGCCGGGTCATAGTATGCCCCATGCCACAATGTCAAGCCCAGTATTGAAGTGCCATTCGCTGAGATAAGAGTCTAACCACACAAGCTTCTTCACTACCAGGGTCCCCCGCCACCTAAGCCAAGTCACCACTGCTTCCCTACCGGCTGGCTGCTTATGCACTCAACACTAGTACTGTAGTCATTGGCGATGGCAATATAGGTTCCTCTGACTGAATAGCTTCACTGCATGTTAGACATACTGTATGTACTGTATCTTTTCTATCCCATCTGGTCCTCTGATGTGAACCCTGTCCCATGATACGCCATACATGCATGCACCCATTTTTAGGTTGTCATCAAGTAACTTTAGACCCGGCAAAGTTATGTAACCACAATGTTCTTTTACTTTAAGAGTTGTAGAAGAGATAACAAATACAGCTCAGGTATTTTCAAACAAAAATCCTTTTCAAGCCCATTCTAAGTGGAAGAACCCTAGTTGAGAAAGGTTGCCTTATGGAGTTATAGTTGCATACAGAAGTCAGAAGCCAGAATTAAAAAAGTCATTGCCCATTTGGGTTATAGGTGAGAATTCCTGCCTGCTGTAACATTGGTAGCTAAATGCAGAAGTAATATGCTTTGTTATACAGTCTTACCATAATAAGGAAGTATAGTACTTCCTCACTGGGTCTGTGATGTCACAAAAAAGTACATATACTGTATGTGTGCTGTTTAGAAATCCTCAATACCCACGTCACCTTAAGGGAACAACAACAAACAAACTTTTGGCATCGTGGTGAATTGGCACCATTTGTAGTCAAGATTGGTATAAACTGGTGCTGAATATTCATCTCTGTAAAGAAAGTATTGATTATAGTGGTTCAGATGACATAGTTTATAGTTTTTGAGTTAAATAGGTTAAGGGTGGTTAAGTTTAAAGGTACACTTAGGGATCTAGTTTTTATATGTTTTTACTCAGGTTCACAGAGCTTTTGTTGGATTCAACTGTAAATCCTGGGTAAAAGCTATGTAAATAATCTCCTTATGTTGGGAGATCAAGTCTAAGAGTTAAATTAAGAGTTAGGTGGAGGGTTAACTTTTCATGGTTACATTAAAGTATATTTGAAGCCAAAATGTTTTTGTTTTAGGAAATGGACAAAATCCCTGCCATAGTTCCATGAAGAATATTTTTCTTCCTGTAGACACATCAAGGAAGGAGAGGAAATCTCTCCAAAATTAGAGAAATCCACTTTTAGACAGTTGTCACTCTAACAAGGGTAACCATTGGAAGATTTCCTCTCTATTCCTGTTCTTCTGATAATTAAAAAAAATTGGAGTTTCTCTCACTTCCAGTCCAAGTGACACTGGCAACCAAGACAAAGAGAGATGGTGATTCTCCCCAGTGGGGATTCAGATAGTGAACAAACCTGACAGTGGTCCTAATCCTTCCATTCTAGCTAAGGCAGCCTATACAAATTTTTTTTATTTCTTATTTTTGTTCAACCAGGGGATTGAACAAAAAAACAGGTGAGATGCCCCCATCCACCTCCAGCTGTGCTATTGTGTTCTGACAGCAGGGAGAATACATTGATCAGTGCTTTCTGTTATAACCAATGGCACTGATCAATCTGGAAGAACTCAACTGGCTGGTTGTACAGAAGTCAGTTGGTAGATTGACTTCTGTACAAATAGCCTGCCCATATATGGATCGAAATTCCTCAGGTCCCTGCTGAACTGGCTGAATTTTGATTTATGTAGGGCTTGCTTAAAACTACAACAAAGGACATATTCTTTGATACACTTTGATAGTGATGCTTTTCATTGGTAATTTTCTGTGAACGGTTAAGTTTAGGGTCAGGTTGAATATTAGGGATTCCTTTCAAAAAGTAGGCTACAGTAAGTGTTACAGTTAAAGTGGAACTGTACTGCATCTGAGCACCACAAACCAAAAAGCCATTTAATTCATTGTTAGTGTTCAAAGGAAACTCCCCCGTCCATCCATGTCTCCATGATTTATTTTGCTGAGAAATCATTTTGAAAAACACCCTCTGGCTTTTCTGACCATGGCTATCTTGGCTTTCTTGAATAAGGGCAGATGGTTCATGTAGCATTTACTTACTGGAATACATCTGCCCTTAGCTCAGGCATTGGCTTAGCTGAGAACCCTCCCCTCCTGAAGACTTCTGGGATGTATGACATAATTTTCCTAGGCATGGAAACCAGGAAGTAACTGAAGAAATGTAAAAAAAAGTTTAAAACAAGTAAATATGATATACTTTCCTATCTATTTACTAATGCTAGCAGCATAAGGATTAAAAATAGTCAATGTTGATTGGGAGAGTGAAGTTCCACTTTAAGCTCACACCCCACTCATTACAATATGACTGTATAATCTCCTTTAGATCTACCAACAACTATGTAGTGCAAGGGCCTGTCTGATTGGATATAAATTGATTGGATAGATTAGGTAGGTGCCAGGGGCGGACTGACCATTTGGAAACTCGGGCACTGCCTGAGGGCCCGGGGTCAGTAGGGGGCCCCATGAGATGCCTCTGGTACCTTTTTCATAGGCTTTTTTGAGTTTGGGCAAGGACACAGGGGCCCTATGATCCCCTATTGCCCGAGAGGCCCCATGAGCTGTCAGTCCGCCCCTGGTAGTTGCTTATATTACATAGTTTTGGTAAATCTAAAGTTGATTGTAAACAGAGTGTATGGTTAGGATATAACATATATGGAGACCCTTAGGACAGGGGGGCATAAAGTGCTGGGTACATGGTGAGTTTTATGAGCATGCAATAGTGTAATCAACCAAGGATGGAAAGAATGAAATTTTGGTTGAAAACAGTCAGGCCAAATGTCTGGTATGGGTTTGTGGAACCTAAACTTGTAGTACCCTGAGATACAACAAGCCAAGGTACTTGCTCAAATATGAAGTTTATCATAGTTATCATAAACATTCCTAAAAACAAAAAAATAAAAAAGATATCACGTAAATGCGTATGTTAAATAATTTCTATGTACACCATTAATTTAGTCTATTGTCCATAGTTACAAATCCATCTCAGGGGTGAGCAAGGGAATTGCTATGTAGTGTAGCTACCCTCTAACAGGAAGTTGGATCACAGCAGCAAAATAAAAAGGAGTTCAGAGATATAGAGGAGTCTGGGAGCAATAGAAGGTATACATTTTGGCCATACATTATGCAATTTTCTTTCCTTCAACCATGGTGACCATGTTGATGGGGGCAGGGAGCACAGGGAGCCTTCCCCACCAGGCGAATACAATGATCACTGCTGGCAGCCATAGCCTTTGGCAGTGGTTGCATGAAAAAACCCAATAGGATGGTTGTACTGAAGTCGATCGAAGCCTGTCCAGTGATGTATTTAAATTTGTCTGGTTCCTGCTGAACTGGCCAAATTTCTATCCATCTATGTCTGACCTTTGAGTTAAGAATACATACTTGAATAGAATGTATGTTTAATCCAGAGTCAAGTGACACTTTAATTATTAGAATTCACTATAAAATAGGCTGTATGGGTTCAAAACAGTTGGTTGGGAACCACTATGTATAGTGGTATAAGTAGTGGTAATTGTATTTTTTTCCCCAATTCTTCATTTTCATCACATGGCAGTACAGAGATCATAAAACAGAATTCAGCAGGAGAGGACCACGTACCATCTTAGGCACATTTAAATGCCACCCCTGGTCCATCAGAGTAACCAGGTTCAGACAGGAAGAGATGGTTTGTGTCTGCGAGAATTCCCCAGGTGACTAGGTGGTCGGTTGTCTCTTTACCCTGTGTTTCACTTTGCATTTTAAACTCAATAAAAAGAGGAGAGTATAGATAGCATGGGGGGGGGGATTAAGAGAGAGGGGGAGGTGAGAGCAGAACAAAAGAGTAGGGAGAGGTAGGGGGGAAGGAAAGGATCAGGAGTGGATAGAGTTTCCATCCACTCCTCCATCCCTCCTGACCCAGCAAAACCAATGGAGTGGCCTCCAAATTCAATTGAAAGGATGTTCCGCTCAGCATGGCTGCATACTCCTAGTGCTAGTATAACCACTTCTTAAGGATTTTTTCTCAAAGGCCCCTCTCTGTAGTCACCAAGTCCTCCAGCTCATTGATTACAGGAACCTTTCTCAATCAGACTGATATCATCAGGGCCTGTGTCTGTTTCCAGAAAAGCGGGATGCAGCTTTTCGCAGAAGTGAGAATTAATGGTAGAATGGAGCACCTGTAGGTCTTCCCGGAGATATTGTGGTGATGCAGGAAGAAAAATGCAGGGTCCCACGGTATCACATGATCGGTAAATTTTTGAGTAATACGGTGCATTTCTGACCAGTAAATATGTAGGGAATGACAGGACCAAAAATGTGATGAAGAGAGCCAGTCTCCTGTCTACAATGCCAGCAGACATTGGAGCAATAAGAAAACATTTTATGGATCCCAATGCACACAAAATATTATTATTATTATTATTATTAATATACAGGATTTATATAGTGCCAACAGTTTGCTCAGCACTTTAATATCAGCATGTTAACAGTTTGAAACCAGATTCTTGGTATCTGGAACTGATGGAGGTTTTATAAGTGAACAGGAGAATCCTTAGTATTTTATTTTTAAATGTAGTTAAAATGTTCCAATAAACAATTCATTCTTATTTCTGAATATTTAATTCTAACGCTTAATAAAAAAAAATATTGTTCTTAATTTTAGATTGCCTACATGTGTCCTAGCACGTAAGGACACTGTTTTTTTAGACATGTAGTTTATGGTCAGCTTACGAAAGCCATTTTTAACCAGACAAGATTATTAGTACACAGTGTATTGGATTGCTCTACACAGAAGGTCGGAGTTGCTGACATAATTTCCTGTGACACTCGTGATTCTGAGCTGTGATACACCGCATCGGAAACTCTCAAGACTATGTTTCTGGGCTAAAATGCATAAAAAGTGTGTACTGAGCTGTGTTAACCACATCTCAGTAATAGTGAAACTCTTCATACTCTATTAATACCCTAAAGTTTAGTGAATGCTCAGGCTTGATCAAAGATCAGAAATGATTACACCTGTATATGTGACACATCTCACAGTCCTTTGAAAGCCCTTATTGATTGTGTACAAAAGTGACCTGTGGACATATGAGTCACAGAAAAAAATGGAAAAGCACTGTCACTCTTCTAACTGCTCATGTGACCACAGGACTCACTGGCTTCTTTTATGGAACTGTGTTTTGAGAAAAGTGACGGTAAAGAAAGTATGGAACAATTTCTAGTGTGAATTGCAAAACATAAGCTCGTGATACACATAAAGATTTCTCTTGTTTAGACAAGACCATAAATTCCCCCATCCACAATAAACAGCAAGGATGGATGAATCTCCACTGCCGGCCATTGTATTCTGTTAGCCACTGCATCCACAGGTGTCAGAATACCTGAACCATGCCTGCAGCTCATTGCCTGCAGTCAGTTTTATGCCACATTTTTTCACCTGGCTCCTTTGACTTTCTGAATGGTGTCAGCAGGGCCATTCTTGAATTTTGGCCAGCTCAAAGTGAATTGGCCAAAATTCAAGCCGTGCATGACCAGGTTCACTTATCTGTAGCTATCGTTTGCTTGTAGCCTACTTATGATCTACAGAACTACAATGCATTTGCAGACGTAACACTATAACTCCCCCAGACAACAGTTTTGACAATGGTAAGAATCATTTTAGGCACTTACTGACCAAATATATTATTCTCTTCAATATAGTGCCCTAAAATACTTATATTAAAATTTGTATGCGTGCAGTAAAGTAACAGAAGCCAAAGTTTAGGCTGGAGAATACCTTTAAAATGATAAACTGTAATAAGAAGCATGTAGGCTATCATCACTGACCCATCCTTCTGAAGTGCCTGTTGCCTGGCTGTCTGATGATGCTTTGGATTCAGTACTTTCAAAGTCCCTGACCTAGAACAATCACAGAGATAAAGAATTCTGCGATCAATCCACTAAGAGTTAAATACTGCATTCATTTTTGCCTCAAAATAACGGAAGCAGTATTTATGTCAAAAGCAGTCAGTTCACTAAAAGACATGCCTTATTTAGCAAATTATTACATTTTCCTATTTTTAGCACTTCATTTAATACTTTTTTTTTTGGCTTGGTTCACACTATCATGGGTGGCTGTGGGAATCACAGCAGTTCCAGCACTCTCAAAAAGTACTGCTGTATAAAAATGCACGGGGCTGCCATTCATTCCTAATGGCACCCCAATGTATCTCAAACCGCAGCACGTTTGTGGGGAAATCGCATGGTCTTTTTTCTGGTTGCTGTGTTTCCAAAATGCTGCATGCACTTTTTTGTTCCTGGAAACACAGGCATGGCATCCTATTCAAATGAATGGGCTGCTGTGCCCATGCAAATGCGGGCCGCAAACCCGCAATAGTGTAAACCAGGCCTAAATCCCAATTTTTAACACTGCACCAGAGTGATTTCAATGAAGATACAATAAGGGTCCATGCACACCGGCTTAGAAAAAACATGGCCTGCAGAGGTTTATTATTATTATTATTATACAGTATTTATAAAGCGCCAATAGTTTGCTCAGCGCTGTACATTACAGGGACATTTTAAGCTCAGACTTTAGACGCATAAAAGAACCCTTCTGTTTTGCATTTTTGAGAATGTTTTTCTGGCAGACAAAAACACTAAACACTTCTAAATGCTACTAAAGACTCCTAAAAGCTGCTAAATGCTCCTAAATGCTAGTACAAAAGCATTTTTTTCTGCCAAGAGCACTGGCATTTTTTAAGCCAGTGTGCATAGAAATTTAGGAAGCCCACGGATGATTCCATTTGCTTTGGAAGGAAAAAGAATCGCTCTATGTCCCCATCAACACTGACTGTGTTATATCGAGTCAAAATCAATATAATAGTATCGCTCTCCACTGACAAATAAACTAAGTGTATGATATACAATTACAAAAGAACTTTGCCAAAAACAATATCAATATTTCATAATTAAGTGTTCAAAAACAATATCAATAATCCAAAATTAAGTGTCCATATTTGATCCGTGATTTCACACTCTTTCCAGTGATGTGGGCAAAGTTCTTTTGTAATTGTATATCATACACTTAATTTATTTGTCAGTGGAGCCCGACACTAATATATTTATTTTGACTTAATATGACACATTAGTATGGGTATGGTAGTAATTGTATATCATACAGTTAATTTATTTGTCAGTGGAGCGTTACACTATTATATTTATTTTGACTTAATATGACACATTAGTATGGGTATGTGTGATGTGTAGGCGATCTGCTGCTATAACTTAATTTAATCAATATAATTTCACTGCACCCTTTATATTTGTCAAAACACCATTTTTGGTGCCATAGTAGTTTGCAAGACCCTACATATTAATTTAACTGACTGTGTTATACCTCCCACAGCACTATTGTGTCTGCCAGCAGGATGGGGGGGCACAGGGAGCCTTCCTGGCTGGCAGAACACAATGATTACTGCTAGCAGCTATAGCCTCTGGCAATAATCATATGTAAAAAAAATCCAACAGGCTGGTTGTGCCCGAATTGATTGATAGATTGACTTGAGTACAATCAGCCTGCCCATGCATGGATCGAAATTTGGCTGCTGAACTGGGTGAATTTCAATCCATGTATAGCTGGCTTAGGAATTATGAATATATTCTTAGTGTGCTTCATTCAGTGAATGATCTTCCTCTGGTCAATGTTACAAATTATTTACATTCATCAACTAACAAAATTGCATTCTCAAACTGTTACATCTTTTTCTTTTCACTTATCCCCAGTGCAGTGTTCCCAGGTTATTTTCTACATATTTAAAACATTGAATGTCTGTACCATGAGATAAATAACAATAGTTTACAGAAAAAATGTAAAAGTGAACATACTCTGTACACTCCCCCCCCCCCCCACTTCCCCCCCTGCTGTACCTACCTCCAGGGATGCTGAGCTATCAGTGTCCATATAGCTGGTCCAGGGGTCTGGGGATTTGAAATGTCCACTCTTCTTCCTCTTCACCGTGCAGTGCTTCTGGTACATTTTGATTGGTCTGCATCATCACAGTGAATCACTCTGGTCTGTTGTGGAAGCACAACACAGAGAAGAAGGACAAGAGCAGGGGGTTTGAAATCCCAAGACTATTGGACCGGCTGTGGGGTCACTGACAGCTCAACATCCCCAAAGGTAAGTACAGTAGGGATCGGGGGTGGGGAAGGGGGGGTGTACAGAGTTAGTTCACCTTTACATTTTTTCTGTAAAGGTGAACTAACACTTTAAGAACCCTGACATATCTGGCCAAGAATTTTACTGTGTCTAAGCAGTAAACTGCTCTATAGTCGAATGCTCTTTTATTATTTACACTTTTCATTTATTAAGGGAAAACTCTACTAAGAAAGTATGAAGGCTGCCATTGCTGAGCTATCATTGTTAAACTGCCAGTTGCCTGGGTAACATGCTAATCTAATGGCTCTAGCGCTTGTTCTGGAACACACAAAGTATGTGGATCAGGAGTTCTGAATTTCTTGATCTGCTTGCATTTTAAAAAATCAATGTATCAAAAAAGTAGAGCCAGGCAGTAATAGCCTTTGTATTTTTCTCAGTGCTGATTTCCCTTTACTAACCTGGGTGTTTATTGATTTTATTCCATGGTGTGTTTGGCTTTATTGTCTGAGCATGAATACCTGTCTGTCAAAGGGTGAGTGACGTTTCACAAGCACTTCTGAAGGGCAGGTTCTGAAATGTTTCCAGAAGGGAGTAGTTCTTTCTTCTTACCCTGGTAATAGTTAACTTGTATGTTGCTGTACTGCTGTTTCCCCATTGAGGCCTCGGTTTAACTGTTTTCTTTCCCTTCCTCTTCCACTCTGAATGCACTTCTTATTAGCCTATTAACCCAGAAAGGGTGTGCTGGCCAACCCCACATTGTTCTAGACATAATGCATTTGACCATCTTTGCTCCAGGTCCCTATCCCTTTTCACAAGTCACTGCCGTCTGATTACAAGGGTTGTGGGAAAGTGATGACAATCAATGGACTAAGCAATCTTTGTGTGCATGGAAGTGTACAGGGCAAAATGTTTCTTTATCCCAGATTGTCACCCAATGCTGGATTTAGAAGGGGGCAAAAGGGGCAACTGGCCTGGGCCCCCTGCCAGAAAGGGGCCCCTCTATATCAAAATATGGTCATTTAAAAATAATTTTCTTTTATTCAAATTTTCTTCTTTGGAAGTATAATTTTGCCTGAAATCATCTATAAGGCTGTGTTCACACCTTCGCATTTCGTAAACGCAAGACAAAACACACACAATTGTGCATTTGCCCCATGCTGCAATCACAGGTCGCGCTTGTGGTGCCATGAATTGTTGATGGCACCCCAGGAAAGGGTAAAAGACGTGTGATTTGTAGCACAACGAAACTAGCTACAAACGTTCCAAAACACGTATTGAAAAAATGTTCCATGCCCAAATGGCCCTGGAGCTACTTAAGGGCATTTGTCCCACGTAGGGCAGCCCATTCAGGCATGACACTCATTGACACGGGAAAAATTTTCAAAAAAAAAAACACGAGTGGGAAAGCATGTGAATGAGACCTAAAAGATTAAGGAAGGTAGCCTACAATTTCCTTGGTGCGCATGGGACCTCATATTAATGTTGTGTAACCAACAAATTCAGAGTTTAAAACTACTTACTACTTACGTGAAATAGTTTGTTTGGGCCAAGCTGGCCCAAATCAACTATTGCCTTCATTTATTTAACTGCTGTGACCATTGCAAGAGCTGTATCAACAGTACATAGCACCAACTACATACAGTATACAGCAATGGGTTCTTACAGTGGGATGGGCACCTCCCATCCCTGGAACAAAATCAAGTTCGGCTGAGCACTGCTCAGCCATTCACAGGAATCTTTGTATTTTATCAATGAATACAAGGCTTCTTCTGATTGGCTGAGGTGGAGAATGAGACATCAAACAGATTGTGCAATAATCAGATTCTGAAATGTAAATTTTAATTCCTGTGCATGAAAGGCCCACCAAACCTGAAGCACCCTGAGCCCCCCCCAGTCTACATCCATCCCTATTGTCACCTGTCAATAAAAAACACATAATTTCCCTATATGGACAGGAAAATGCAGAATCCAGTATTGCAGTATGACTTTACATGTCAATGAAGAAGGTTCCGAAAATCTGACGGCATCAGGCACAGCACCAAGAAGGCTTGGGGTCAGATATAACAGGATGGCCCCCAGGCACAAACTCAAATGATGTATGTAGTGTGTATAAATCTATGTAAAATATCAGGTGAGTAGTGATGTCACTGCTTGTATCAGCGGAGGAATGATGTCATCTTGCTGATAATAACGCAATGCAGTCTGGTGCACTCTGTATATACTGTGACATAGGTCAGGTGCTGGATCAAGTCCTTATGTATGCCAAGCATTATGATGTCACACCTTTACATAACACATCTAGAAAATTCTCAGCAAAATCACATGGTTTGTATGGAAAGTGTTAGCATGATGGAAATAAAAACATATGTGGATATAGGGCTATATAAAAGTCTATCTGGAAAATTATCAGCTAAGAATCATGTGATCCTAGGGTTTCTTCACACTACTTCCACTGAGCTGCTCTGATCTGCAAAGGTCCAGTGCAAGGACATATAAAAATTGTATGCTATGAAAAATCAGACTCTTGAGTGAAATTAATAATTTGGTGTCTGTTTTTGCTGGGGGGGAAATGTAGGGGTCTGTGGTATTGAGGGGGGTCCTGTGTAATGATGGGGGTAGTATAGGGGAGGGGGGTCCTGTGTAATGATGGTGGTAGTGTGGGGGAGGGGTCTTGTGTAATGATGGGGGTAGTATGGGGGTCCTGTGTAATGATGGGGGTAGTATTGGGGAGGGGGTCTTGGTTTTGTGTAATAATGGGGGTAGTATGGGGGAGGGGGTCTTGCGTAATGATGGGGGTAGTATTGGGGAGAAGGTCTTGTGTACTGATGGGGGTAGTATGGGGGGTTCCTGTGTAATGATAGTGGTAGTATGGGGGAGGGGTCTTGTGTAATGATGAGGGTAGTATGGGGGAGGGGTCTTGTGTAATTATGGTGGTAGTATGGGGGAGAGGGGTCCTGTGTAATGATGGTGGTAGTATGGGGGAGGGGATCTTATGTAATGATGGGGGTAGTATGGGGGAGGAGGATCCTGTGCAATGATGGGGGTAGTATGGGGGAGGGGGTCCAATGTAATGATGGGGGTAGTATGGGGGAGGGGGTCCAATGTAATGATGGGGGTAGTATGGGGGAGGGCAGTTCTGTGTAATGATGGGGGTATTATCTGGGAGGGGGATCCTGTGTAATGATGGTAGTAATACAGGGGAGGGGGTCCTGTGTAGTTTTGGGATGTTGGGGTGGAGAGTGAAATTACATGGGGGGGGGCAAGAAAATGTTTGCCCAGAGTCCAGTTAATATCAAAGATGACTCTGAGGGGATCAGTGGACAAATCCCCTATTGAGAGAAAAAAGATTTTGTGAAAGGGACCTAAGAGGCAGTCACTTAAGCACTTAAAAGCTACCCCATAGCAGATATACTGCTACAGTGAACAACACAGATCTCTCTCCTGTCAGCATGGACATGCTGCTTTGTATCTCTCTGCTCAGAGATCCCAAGTAAAACAGCATGCAGCACACATAGTAAAACACACACAGTTAACCCTTTGATCGCCTCTTCCTGCCAATGCTTTTCCTTAGCACTGGTCACTGTATTAGTGTCACAGGGGATGTCAGTGGTTGTTAGTCAGTTCCCACCCAGTGTCAAAATGCCCGCTGCAGTCCTGCTATAAGTCGCTGATCGCCGCCATTACTAGTATAAAAAAAATAAATAAAAATTCCAGTATATATACCGCCATTTGTAGATGCTATAACTTTCACGTAAACCAATTAATTTACACTTATTGGGATTTTTTTTTTTAGCAAAGACATGTAGCAGAATATATTTTGGCCTAAATGTATGAAGAATTAGATTTTTTTCAATTTTTTTTTATGTTTTATAGCAAAAAGTAAAACAATATTGTTGTTTTTTTAAATTGTCAGTCTTTTTTTGTTTATAGTGCAGAAAAAAACAGAGGTGATCAAATACCACCAAAAGAAAGCTCTATATGTGGGGGAAAAAAAGGACATAAATTTCATTTGGGTACAGCATTTCATGACTGCGCAATTAGTTAAAATAATGCAGCGCCGTATCGTAAAACTTACCTGGTCAGGAAGGGGGGTAAATCCTCTGGAGGGAAAGTGATTAAAGAATATATTTCAGAGTATCTTGTTTGTATCTCATTTGTATCTATTTATCTTCAGGACACCTCTGAGTGAAATCCCTCTGGAAAACAGTGCTCACAAGTACACTCAATAGAAATAACCCTGCTGTGTTTTCAGGTCAAAAACGTTTATCCCCGGTTCACACTATGAATAATACAGGAATGCGCAAAAAATTCCTATGCAATTCACTTGTGATTTAGTGTGGTGCGACTTGAGCTCATTCATTTGGAATGGGCTCAAATCGCATCGCATCACGCCAAAGTAGTGCACTACTTTTGGAAGCGCACTACAACTGGATCACTTGGTTCTTTTCTACCAAGCAATCTGGTGCAGACAAATGCACTGCGTTTGCATCTGGGGCCTCGTTAACATTGACACCAGTTATAGATCACAACTGCAGTGCGTTTTGAACGCAGTGCAGGAAATGCTCACAGATCGCTGGTTTCCTGCACCATGATTTAGTGTGACCTTAAAGTGTATCTAACTCGAGGAACAAAGACTGATGTATTGCAGCCTATTGGTACTTAGATGTGGTGTACTAGTTTTCCTTTTTTGCACTGTTTTCCTTTTTACTCTGGTAATCCTGCCATTAACTCTGTCCTATGGTGACAGCCATACTGAGCATCAGCCAAACGGAGCCCTCCCTTTGTGAAGGGGGCCTAACAGTCCAGAGGCAGAGAGTACAGGGAATTGTCACCTAACATGATTTCTGACTGGAATAGCTTTTCTTTTTTTTTTTGCACTTCCTGAACAGTTATAATAATGGAACATAATGAACAGATTTATACACCACATAAGGGTATAATATACATAATATTTCAATTACTTTTAAATTACTTTTTGTTTATTCCACCATAATAAATAAAACACCACACAAGTCTATTTTATACAAAATATATAAATTACTTCTATTTATTTCACCATAATAAAAATAAATAACACACCACACTAGTGTATAATATATATCTTACATCTATGTATTCCACCATAATAAATGAAACACCGCACAAGTGTATAATATATATCTTACATCTATGTATTCCACCATAATAAAAATAAATAACACACCATACAAGTGTATAATATATATCTTACATCTATGTATTCCACCATAATAAAAATAAATAACACACCATACAAGTGTATAATATATATCTTACATCTATGTATTCCACCATAATAAATGAAACACCGCACAAGTGTATAATATATATCTTACATCTCTGTATTCCACCATAATAAAAATAAATAACACACCACACAAGTGTATAATATATATCTTACATCTATGTATTCCAGCATAATAAATAAAACACCGCACAAGTGTATAACATATATCTTACATCTATGTATTCCACCATAATAAATAAAACACCGCACAAGTGTATAACATATATCTTACATCTCTGTATTCCACCATAATAAATAAAACACCACACAAGTGTATAATATATATCTTAGATCTATGTATTCCACCATAATAAATAAAACACCGCACAAGTGAATAACATATATCTTACATCTATGTATTCCACCATAATAAATAAAACACAGCACAAGTGTATAATATATATGTTACATCTATGTATTCCACCATAATATATAAAACACCACACAAGTGTATAATATATATCTTACATCTATGTATTCCACCATAATAAATAAAACACCACACAAGTGAATAATATATATCTTACATCTATGTATTCCACCATAATAAATAAAACACCGCACAAGTGTATAATATATATCTTACATCTATGTATTCCACCATAATAAATAAAACACCACACAAGTGTATAATATATATCTTACATCTCTGTATTCCACCATAATAAAAATAAATAACACACCACACAAGTGTATAATATATATCTTACATCTATGTATTCCACCATAATAAAAATAAATAACACACCATACAAGTGTATAATATACATCTTAGATCTATGTATTCCACCATAATAAATAAAACCCTCCACACATGAATAATAAACATAACATATAAATTACTTCTATTTACAGTGCCTTGAAAAAGTATTCATACTGCTTGATATTTTCCACATTTTGTCATGTTACAACCAAAAACATAATTGTATTTTATTGGGATTTTATATGATAGACCAACACAAAGTGGCACATCATTGTGAAGTGGAAGGAAAATGATAAAAGGTTTTGAAAAATTTTTTACCAATATGTACCAACTTTCTTTGCAATTACAGCTTTTTGGGGATGTCTCTACCAGCTTTGCACATCTAGAGAGTGACATTGTTGCCCATTCTTCTTTGCAAAATAGCTCAAGCTCTGTGAGATTGGATGGAGAGCATCTGTGAACAGCAATTTTCAAGTCTCGCCACAGATTCTCAATTGGATTTAAGTCTGGACTTTGAATGGGCCATTCTAACACATGAATATGCTGTGATCTACAGTAAACCAGTGGTCTCCAAACTGTTGCCCTGGGATCCCTTTGCTTGCTTTTATCTGTCCCTTGGAGAACTATATCATCCACTGACACAGGAGTCACTTTGGGTGGGGGGCCCATGGAACCCAGCTTACTCTTTGGTGAGGTGGGGAGACCCCTGTCTCAGCTTCCCATATCCCTATTATATGTAAGTCACCCTGTGCCTGTTAGGGGTACAGGGTGATCTGTCCTAATATTGTGTAGACATGTATAGGTGGGGTGGGGGTTGTGGATTGTTTGGTGTTTTGGGGCTGCATCCCATTGTTCTGTTGTTTGTCAGGCTTGGGAGCAAACTATTATGGGATGTATGTGTTTATGTGTATTGGCTTGGTGGGGGGTGTCTCCAGCAGCTCTCCTGGTGGGACTGTCTGCTGGTGTATCTCTTGTTACTAAATGTAGATTGCCCCACCCTGTGTCATTATGCAGGGAGGGGGGATTGTCCCCTTGTCCCTGAGTGTATATATCTTGTATCTGTGTTCAAATAAAGTAGTCTACCTTATGGATTACTTCAAGACTGGTGTTGTCTAGTCTTGTATGGTCAGCTGTGGTGTCTTTTGTCGGTGTTCGGATGGGGAAGCGGTATTCTAACGGAAGTACCCAAGGCAGTCTGGGTTGGTTCCGTTACAGACACCAACAATGGGGCATAGCTCCCCTCAACTGACACCAATGAAGGGGCGCAATTCTTCCCAATTACATCAGTGAAGGGGTGCAATTCCACTCAATGACGCCAATGATGGGGCACAATGCCTCCCAATGACACCAACGATGGGGTACAGTTCTGCCCAATGACACCAACAATTGCCGTGTTAAGGGGAGCTCTGATGTAAGAGGTTCTCTGGTCACCAGAGCCCCCCTTACATCAGAGTTCCCAGCATTCCCCCTTACATCAGAGTCTCAGTGGCACAACTATGGGGCACAGTTTCTCTCATTAGTACCAAAAATGGGGCATTGTCTGGCCCCCCTAAAGTCTGAAGGACAGTAAACTGGTCCTTTTTTATATAAAGTTTGGAGATCCCTGATCCAAACAATGCCATTGTAGCTCTGGCTGTATGTTTAGGGTTGTTGTCGTTCTGGAAGGTGAACCTCCACCGCAGTCTCAAGTCTTTTGCAGGCTCTAACAGGTTTTCATCTAAGATTGCCCTGTATTTGGCTCCTTCCATCTTCCCATCAACTCTGACCAGCTTCCCTGTCCCTGCTGAAGAAAAGCATCCCCACAACATGATGCTGCCACCATCATGTTTCACGGTGGGGATGGCGTGTTCAGGGTGATGTGCAGTGTTAGTTTTCCACCACACATAGCGTTTTGCTTTTAGGGAAAAAAGTTTAATTTGGTCTCATCTAACCAGAGTACCTTCTTCCACGTTTGCTGTGTCCCCCACATGGCTTCCGCAAACTGGAAACGGGACTTCTTATGCCTTTCTTTCAACAATGGCTTTCTTCTTGCCACTCTCCCATAAAGGCAAGATTTGTGGAGTGCAGGACTAATAGTTGTCCTGTGAACAGATCTGTGCAGCTCCTCCAGAGTTACCATGAAAAATTCCAAATTTTAAAAATAATTTATCATTTTCCTTCCACTTCACAATTATGTGCCACTTTGTGCTGGTCTATCACATAAAATCCCAATAACATACATTTACGTTTACATTTCAAAGGGTATGAATACTTTTTCAAGGCACTGTAGGTTATGTACATTATACACAAGTTTTTTTTTAGTAATATGGTGGAATAAATAGAAGTAATATATATATAATGTATAATATACAATTGTGTGGTGTTTTATTTATTATAGTGGAATACATAGAATTAAGATATATATTATACACTTGTGTGGTGTTTTATTTATTTATTATGGTGGAATACATAGAAGTAATTTATATATTATAAATATAGAAGGCTTGTGTGGTGTTTTATTTATGATGGTGGAATAAATAGAAGTCATTTATATATTATATATTGTATACACTTGTGTGGTGTTTTATTTATTATTGTGGAATACATAGATGTAAGATATATATTATACACTTGTGCGGTGTTTTATTTATTATGGTGGAATACATAGATGTAACATATATATTATACACTTGTGCTGTGTTTTATTTATTATGGTGGAATACATAGATGTAAGATATATATTATACACTTGTGTGGTGTTTTATTTATTATGGTGGAATACATAGATGTAACATATATATTATACACTTGTGTGGTGTTTCATTTATTTTTATTATGGTGGAATAAATAGAAGTAATTTATATATTATGTATTTAATAGACTTATGTGGTGTTTTATTTATTATGGTGAAATAAACAGAAGTAATGTTTATATTATGTATAATATTGACTTATGTGGTGTTTTATTCATAATGGTGGAATACATAGAAGTAAGTTATATGGTATACACTTATGTTGTGTTTTATTTATTATGGTGGAATAAATAGAAGTCATTTATATATTATGTATACATTAGACTTGTGTGGTGTTTTGTTAGGATGGAATACATAGAAGTAAGATATCTATTATATATTTATGTGGTTTTATTTATTATGGTGGAATACATAGAAGTCATTTATATATTATGTATATATTAGATTTGTATGGTGCTTTGCTATGGTGGGATACATAGAAGTAAGATATCTATTATATATTTATGTGGTGTTTTATTTATTATGGTGGCATAAATAGAAGTCATTTATATATTATGTATATATTAGACTTGTGTGGTGTTTGGTGGAATACATAGAAGTAATATATCTATCATATATTTAAGGGGTGTTTTATTTATTATGTTGGAATACATAGAAGTCATTTACATATTATGTATATTCGACTTGTGTGGTGTGTTGCTATGGTGGAATACATAGAAGTAAGATATCTATTATATATTTATGTGGATTTATTTATTACGGTGGAATACATAGAAGTCATTTATATATTATGTATATATTAGACTTGTGTGGTGTTTTGTTATCGTGGAATACATAGAAGTAAGATATCTATTATATATTTATGTGGTTTTATTTACAGTTGCAAGAAAAAGTATGTGAACCCCTTGCGATTACGTGGAGTTTTGCATGAATTGGGCATAAAATGTGCTCTGAACGTCATCTAAGTCACAACAATAGAAGAACACAGTCTGCTGAACATAATACTACACAAACATTAGATGTTGCCATGGTGTAATTGCACATAACATGTAAACATTCACAGTGCAGGGAGGAAAAAGTATGTGAGGCCCTAGCTTAATGACTTCTCCCAGAGCTAATTGGAGCCAGGAGTGAGCCAACCTTGACTCCAATCAGTGTGATGATATTGGATGTGTTGCTGACAGCTGTCCTGCCCTTAAAAAACACACACCTGTTTTGGGTTTACTGGTTTCAAGAAGCACTGTCTGATGTGAACCATGCCTCACAGAAAAGAGCTCTCAGAAGACCTACGATCAAGAATTGTTGACTTGCATGAAGCTGAAAAGGGTTACAAAAGTATCTCCAAAAGCCTTGATGTTCATGTGTTGATGGTAAGACAGACTGTCTACAAATGGAGAAAGTTTAGCACTGTTGCTACTCTCCCTAGGCGTGGTCGTCCTGTAAAAATGACTGCAAGAGCACAGCGCAGAATGCTGCATGAGGTAAAGAAGACTCCCAGAGTGTCAGCTAAAGACCTACAGAAATCTCTGGCACATGCTAACATTTTTGTTGACACATTTACAATAAGGAAAACATTAAACAAGAATGGAGTACATGGGAGGACATCATGGAGGAAGCCATTGCTGTCCAAAAACAATATTGCAACACGTTTGAAGTTTGAAAAAGAGCACCTGGATGTTCCACAGCACTACTGGCAAAATATACTGTGGACAGATGAAACCAAGATTGAGTTGTTTGGGAAGAACACACAACACTATGTGTGGAGAAAAAAAGGCACAGCACACCAACATCAAAACCTCATCTCCACTGTAAAACATGGCGGAGGGAGCATCATGGTTTGGGGCTGCTTTGCTGCCTCAGGGCCTGGACGGATTGTTGTCATTGATGGGAAAATGAATTCCAGAGTTTATCAAGACATTTTGCAGGAAAACGTACGACCATCTGTCCGCCAACTGAAGCTCCGCAGAGGATGGGTGATGCAACGGGACAATGACCCAAAGCATACAAGTAATTCAACAAAACAATGGCTGCAACAGCACAGAATACGCCTTCTGGAGTGGCCCAGTCAGAGTCCTGACCTCAACCCGATTGAAATGCTGTGGCATGACCTTAAGAGAGCGATTCGCACCAGACATCCCAAGAATATTGCTACACTGAAACAGTTTTGTGAAGAGGAGTGGTCCAAAATGACTCCAGATCGTTGTGCAGGTCTAATCTGCAACTACAGGAAACATTTGGTTGAGTTTATTGCTGCCAAAGGAGGGTCAACCAGTTATTAAGTCCAAAGGTTCATATACTTTTTCCTCCCTGCACTGTGAATGTTTACATGTTATGTGCAATTAAACCATGGCAACATCTAATGTTTGTGTAGTATTATGTTCAGCAGACTGTGTTCTTCTATTGTTGTGACTTAGATGACATTCAGAGGACATTTTATGCCCAATTCATGCAAAACTCCACGTAATCCCAAGGGGTTCACATACTTTTTCTTGCAACTGTATTATGGTGGAATACATAGAAGTCATTTATATATTATGTATATATTAGACTTGTGTGGTGTTGTGTTATGGTAGAATACATAGAAGTAAGATATCTGTTATATATCTATGTGATTTTATTTATTATGGTGGAATAAATAGAAGTAATGTATATATTATGTATATATTAGACTTGTGTGGTGTTTGTTATGGTGGAATACATAGAAGTAAGCTATCTATTGCCGTCTTGTGAAGACTGGTTTCCCTGCACAGCCCGGTGTGAATAGATTTTGGAATTTGTGTATGAACCATGTTAGAAATTCCAGCCTATGAAGGAAGAGTTCGTGACAACTAAATGCGAGTCCTCTCTCTCTCCCTCCTGACAAGAGCTCAGTGTGCTGTGAAGGTTTTCGGCGGGCTGCCCCGGATTCCAGGCTGGGGGGGGCTGACACATGAGCTCACGCTGCTCCCATTCACATTCCAGCTTTATGAACGAAAATGTTCTGAAAAGCCTCCAAAAAGGCCGTCCATGTAATCATTTGTGTATGTGTGCTCTGAGGAGAACATTGCGTGCCTCGTGTGTCGGCTCTCCTCTCAGCGGAGCTGCGGCTGGCTCAGGGTTACAGCAGTTTATTTCCTGCCTGGGCCAGGCCGCTCTGTGTATACAGCACTGTTTGACTTTGCAGCTTAGCCGACGTCATCTCTCTTGGCTGGACACAAGGGGGCGCGGCTACAGCTGGAATGATGTCACCGTAAAGCCACGTGGTACAAGCCATTCACAAAAAAGCCACCTCCTCCCGCTCTGTATAAATAGGGAGTGTGCGAGGTCCGGGGCAGCACGAGCTAGAGCCAGCCAGCCAGCTCCAGGGAACAAGTAACAGCAGAAAGACAACACGGCTGGCTAGTGCTTGAGGACTCCATCATTTTCCTCTTACGTTCCTTTCATTTAGACAAAGTAGCCTGGAACGGGCAAGTGCAGCAGCAAGGAGAGGAAGCCATTGAGTTCTTTGTTACAAGCCGAGCAGTGTTACCCCGAAGCAGCACGGATTCCTTGTCTACCCTTCCAAGCAGAGTGTGCCGCCTAGCTATGGTCAATATGGAGATTAGTGGCATGGATTGCAGCACCATGAAAGCACTGCTGGCAGACAGGCCACACAAAGTCCTCATCCTGGACTGCAGGTCGTTCTTCTCCTTCAGCTCGGCCCACATCATGGGCTCCAGCAATGTCAGGTTCAGCACTATAGTCAAGAGGAGGGCAAAAGGCAGCATGGGCCTGGAACACATCATCCCCAACGAGGAGCAGAGGGCTCGGCTGATCGCTGGATTGTATGAGGCTGTGCTGCTGCTGGATGACAGGACCTACGAGCTGGACACCATCCGCAAGGACAGCACCATGATGCTGGCAGTCAGTGCCCTCTGCAGGGACCCCCGAGGCAGCAGGATCTTCTTCCTGAAAGGTATATTCATCAGCCCCTACCAAAACTGCCTTCCTTGCCTCTTCACACTTTCCCTATACAATAAACTCCATAGCCATCACTGAGAAAGGTAATCAGTAAGGTACATTGATCCTTTGCTAGCTTTCCAACTTTTCCAATACATTAATCCCTTAGACCTACTGGATCCAGTTAAAGCTCCCATAGGGGCATGCCACCCATGAAGATGGGAAGATGATTCCCTCCTCAAAACAGTAGTTCTTCCATCTCTTTTATACAATTATCCCTCATAACTACTGGATCCGTTTAAATCCCCCATAGAGAAATGTCCTCCATGAAGATGGGAAGATGATTCCCTGCTAAAACCTTCAGTAGCTCTTCCCCTTTTGATACAATTTTCCCTTATAACAATTGGATCCAGTTACCCCCTCCTAGAGAAATGTCATCCATGAAGATAGGACGATGATTCCCTGCTAAAACCTCCAGTAGCTCTTTTATACAATTATCCCTTATAACGATTGGATCCAGCTAAAGCCCCCCTAGAGAAATTTCATCCATGAACCTAGGACGATGATTCTCTCCTAAAACCTATGATAGCTCTTTCCCCTCTTTTATACAATTATCCCTTCTATATGCTGGATACAGTTAAAGCCCCCATTGAGAAATGTTATCCATAAAGAGAGGAAAACAGTTCCCTCTTAAAACCTCCCCCCTCTTTTTTACAATGATCCCTTATAACGGTTGGATCCAGCTAAAGCCCCCATAGAGAAATGTCATCCATAAAGATAGGAAGACAGTTCCCTCTTAAAACCTATGATAGCTCTCTCTCTTTTATACAATGATCCCTTTTATCTATTAGTCCCACTTAAAGACCCAATTGAGAAATGTAACTAATAAAGGTACATGATCTTTTGTAAGCTTTCCCCCCTTTCCAATTATTCTTTATATTGGATCCATTTAAAGTCCCCATTGAGAAAGGTAAACCATAAAGGTCAGAAGATGATTTCCTCCTAAAACCTATGATGGCTCTTCCCCCTCTTTTATACAATTATTTAAATTGGATCAATTTAAAGCCCCCATTGAGAAATGTCATCCATAAAGGTAGGAAGGTGATCCCCTTCCAAAAACCTATGATAGTTTTCCTCCTCTTTAATACAATAATCCCTTATATCTGATGGATCCATTTAAAGTACCCATTGAGAAAGGTCAACCATATAAGTAGGAAGATTATTCCCTTCCGAAACCTGTGATAGTTCCTCCCCCTCTTTTATACACTAATCCCTTGTATCTATTGGGTCCATCTTAAGTCCCCATTGAGAAAGGTCAACTATAAAGGTAGGAAGATGATTCCCTCCTAAAACCTGTTCCCCCTCTTTTATAGAATAATTGGGTCCACCTTAAGTCCTCATTGAGAAATATCATCACAAATGAATGCTTCCCTTCCAGCCCTTCTCCCTTTTCCTATACAGTAATCTATATCTTATCAATTACTTAAAGCCCAAAATCAACCACAAAGGTACATTGATGCCTCCCTCCTAAAATGTGCTAGCTCTTCCCCTTTTTATAAACAACAATCCCTTATATCCATAAGCCCACATTGAAAAATGTCAGCCAGTAAAGGTACAGTGATGCTTCCCTCCTAAACTTTCCTTTGTTAACTCTTCCCTTTTTTCTAGCACAATAAATCCTGTAGGGTCCACCTAAAGCCCTCCACTGATAACAACTGTCAATCAGCTACATAAAGAATACAATCTAATGACTGTCATTTGTTTCTTCTCTTTCAGGTGGATATGAAGCATTTTCCTCTGAATATCCTGAATTCTGCAACAAATGTTCTCCCCCAGTAGGACTAAGCCTGCCCCTCAGTGCCAACAGTGTACCAGGCAGTGCTGATTCCAACTGCACCCCCTGCGGCACCCCATTATATGATCAGGTCAGTATTCCCTTGTGTTGTAAGAGTTAAAATCCCCTGCCAAGCAAGCTGTCCCTCCCTTTACCACTCCCAGCCAGCCAAGCACTAAATAATAGTGAGCTGTAAAGCACCAGACAATTGTACTTCCCCAAACACAAGCCCTGATAATAAGCTGTGTTTACACATTATTCCTTTGTGGCTGAATATAAGATGTACACATAACACAACTGATCATATTTCAAGCCTTCCCTTATGTACCTATGAATGAATTATGTATGATTGTATTTCCAGTTGATTAAACGTGTCTGTTGTAATTGTTTTACAGGGAGGACCAGTGGAAATCTTGCCTTTTCTCTACCTGGGAAGTGCATACCATGCATCCAGAAAAGATATGCTGGACACCCTTGGCATTACCGCCCTGATCAACGTGTCTGCCAACTGCCCCAATCACTTTGAGGGACACTACCAGTACAAGAGTATCCCCGTAGAGGACAGCCACAAAGCAGACATCAGCTCCTGGTTTAATGAAGCCATTGACTTCATAGGTAAATATCTTTTAATTGTCACAGAACATTAAACCTAGTATTAAGAATACCTAAGAATAATACTGATTGCAAGCATCAGCTACTTCTCACAGCCCAGGTTTAACAGTAGGTCTATATCAACAATTAGCATTTTGTGTCTCAGATCAATTTTACCCTTTTTTCATGGATTTATTGGAGCTCTGCTAATTTATCTGTGCCAAACTGCTCCTCTACCGTTGTAAAATAATGACAAAGTGTTTGAGGAGTAAGAAAAGTGCTCGTTGTCCAATATGAACGCAGCACTCGGTCTAATACTAGGCAGAATACAAAACTAATCACACATAGAGGGCAGCACATTGTCTGTTGTCAGTTGCTGCCACCTAGCTGCCATAAGCATACAGCGCCAGATTCTGCTGTTTGCTTTCGTTATAAATTCCACAGGTTTTCTGAAACTGAAGATTTTTAGTATAATGTTTATTTACAATAACCTGTTTATTTTATCTTTCAGATTCTGTGAAGAATAATGGTGGCAGAGTGTTTGTGCACTGTCAAGCTGGTATTTCACGTTCTGCTACTATCTGCCTTGCTTATTTGATGAGGACTAACCGTGTGAAGCTAGATGAAGCTTTTGAGTTTGTCAAGCAGCGAAGGAGCATCATTTCACCTAATTTCAGCTTTATGGGACAGCTGCTTCAGTTTGAATCTCAAGTACTAGCACCGTCATGTTCAGCAGAGGCTGGTAGTCCCACAATATCAGTTTTGGACAGAGGAACATCCACTACTACTGTCTTTAACTTCCCAGTTTCTATCCCCGTTCATCCTGCAACAAGCTCTCTGAGCTACCTTCACAGTCCTATCACAACATCGCCAAGTTGCTGAGGTGGAACAAGCTAAAGCACATGGACTGTGTTATACAAAGTGCAATAATTTTTCAGAACTTTTATTAACTTTTTTGTTGTCACTTTTAAGCCATCATCAACCAGACGTGTGAACTGGTGAAACCACAAGTAGCTTAAAACTGACGTGACTTGTCAAAAGTTTGAGTGTCTGTCCTAACCACTAAGGATTTCAAAAAAGACAGGTCACCATTGCCTTTTTACGTCTGATTTTTGTTTGTTTATAATCTCCGTTTAAGGGAGGTTCGACAGTATTTCCATTCCTGAATTTTTTGTACTGGTGAAAATGAAAGAGAGGCTGCTGCCTACGAACTGTAAAAACAAAATGTACGTCCTATTATTTATTTTACAAGCTTCGTCCTGCCTTCAGAAGCCTAAGATTTCAGCTTTTTTTTTAACGAAGCAAAGGAGAAATACCTCAGTATTTTTTGGTACTGTAATTCCTGTTTGTAATTCAAGACCAGCTTCAGTTTCCAAAGCACTGACGAAAAAAAAAGCACTAGGCCGAAGCCTTCTGAGTTTGCTGACGACTGTATATATGCTATGATTTTATTTATGATGCAAAATAATATATTTCTTCTCCTGGGAGAAGACTTTTTAATACAAAACTATGACCTTTTTTATACAGAATAGAATAAATTATGACTTTGTACTGAATGTTGCCTCTCTGTCTTGCGTTACTTTAAAAAAGAAAAAAAATAACAAAAAACATACACTCTCAGTTTTCCTTTAGCAACCACAGCCCAACATTTTCTGCAGAAGTATCTTTATTCCAATACAATCCTTGATCTGAGAATATAGTGCAGTACAAATATTTATACTTCTCCATAAATGTAGATCTGAATGATTGCTATGAGTCAATGGTGGAGATTTATTAAAACTGGTGCAATCAGAATCTGGTACAGTTATGCATAGTAACCAATCAGCTTCTAACTTCAGCTTGTCCAATTAAGCTTTGGCAATAAATCCTGGAAGCTGATTGGTTTCTATGTAGAGTTGCGCCAGATTTTGCACTCTTCAGTTTTAGTAATTAACCCCCACTAAGCCATGGATTTTGGCATAGTAGTTTCAAGTATGATTACACTTTGGACCTGATTTACCGAAATATAGCCATTAAAGTTTATCTCCCTTGCCTTCCTAAACACATTTTTAAATGTAAAAAATTAATTACAGGCCTTATCTGCAGACCCATATACTATTTTGCTGTGTAAGCAGTGTATTAAACCATACAATGTTCCCAGTATTTTGAGTAAAGACGCACATGTGTTGAGCCTGGCCATATTGAATAATGGCCATCCCAAGGGCTTGTACTGAGCTGCTGACATATAGTAGCTACTATTCTCCAGGCATGCCCTGCCTATTCACAATTTACAGCGCATACAAATAATGCCACATAATGCAATGAAAAGGTACATTTGTTTTCACTTTAGGTCTGTAATTATAGGAATGCATTTAATGAAGAAGGAAAAATGGGTGAATATAGCAATTTGCTTAACAATGGACAGAAAAATTACCATGGACCCATTACTATCTTTACAGTTGTTTTACTCTCTTGTGGGACTAATATAATACATCATTACATCGTGGTTTATATTTACATATATAATAAGCATACTCCTCATATTTCTGTGTTATACAGGTAACACTACACTCACTCTGCCCCTTCTGTTTCCGCTAATATATAAAACATGCAGTTAAGCAGACTGGAGCTGGGTCATGTAACATGATTCCTTTCTTTCAACATTATCCTGCATTTGCTGGTGTGTCATTCATATTCCCAGACCTATATGCTATATTTAAATGTAAAATTGTGTTTTCAGCAACTGCAATGATTACTGCTGACACATACAGCAGTCTACTCTGTGGAAACGCTGTATACATTTCACACTGGCGACATGCAGATAGTTGATTGTGTTAGCACTTCTCAGAAATACATAGCAGTAATGTTAGGCAAATGAACTGTAGGCTTTGAAAAATGGTGTAAACAAGATTACCACAGAACAAATGAGGAAGTGTGACATAAAATGAGAAGTGCAAGCTGACAGATAAAGTGATTTAAAGTTATATAAACCCCAAATGGTCTATTGGAATAATTAATCTCACTGATTGTGAACGTCACCTACAGTGACAGCGTGTTAGCTTGTAAACATCAGAACACAGTCAAGTGATCTAGATTACATGTGATTTTAAGCTGGCCATAGACGATTCGAATTTGAAGTACCTGCTGAACTGGCCAAAATTCAAACCATGTATGGGCAGGCTGAATGTACCCAAGTTGATCGAATTATCAACTTAGTTGCAACAAGCCTGTCGGAGTTTACATGTGATTATTAAAAGCGGCTATTATAGCTGTTAGCACTGTGTTCTTCTGGCAGGGATGGCTCCCCCCACCCCCTGCAGGGAAGACACTATGGCCTTGCGGGAGGGATTCCCCTGTCAACATTGACTGTGTTGATGGGGGAATCAAGTAATTGTCTTTCCTGCAACTCCTGGTTAAAGGAAAGAAAATTGATCTGTGGCCCTCTTAAGGTCTGTTACAAAGAAGAGCTGTTAACATTACAAAAAATGTATTCAAATAGCCTATATAAATGGAGGTCCCAGGTGTAGAAAATACAGGACATAATGCCACCTAAAATAAGTCACAGTGAGATGCTGCCAAAAATACCATGCACGGGATGCATATTTCAGCAAAGTGCATATGATCATACAGAAGTATACTATAACCTGCATGATCAGGTATGCATCCTTTGTGTATGAGAGCCTATAATTGATGAGACAGAAGACACACATGAGCTTATACCTTTCCATACAATCATACTCTTGGCTTATAAGAAACTGCTGTGCACAAGGGCCCATCAGCACGAATTGAGGATATGCAACAATACAACAATACCATACAACATACACAACTACATGCAATGGTAGGAATGGGAACATTACCCAAAACATTGCTTATTCAAAATGATTTATAAATCTTAATTGTTGATCATATAACCCCAACTCCACGCCATGTGGGAGTGAGATGTGAATAAAGTTTGAGTAGAAAAGCATGTATTGTAGAGTTTGGTTTTTGTAGATTATATGTACAGTGTATCCTGGCTTCAAAGTGAGAGCTGAATGTTTTAGGTATACCTGCTATTACTTAATCTACAATCTCTGTCTTTCTCTCTTTGTCTTTTCAGGTCTGTGCTCCATGTATGTCTTCCATCAGAAAAGTCCAACAGCTCTCTCCAAAGATGCTACCTGTGCTCGTAATTACAGACACTTCAGCTGTTTGATTGAAACCATCACAAGTGAGCATGCCCTCACAGCAAGAATAGTGGGGGCAGGAGTATGTAAAATTTGGGGTTCACCTAAAGGCTAAGTTCACCTATGGGAACCGTTTTTAGGGTGGAATATGTAACATGTTCCCAATGCTGCACCCTCCCCTCCACCCTGTGACAGAAGTATGGGGAGAAGTTCCCTGTACTAGCTGTCACTTTTCAAAAGCAGTGCAGCCGTGCGGGGCTCAGCCCACAAGGCAGCATCATTCATTCACAGAGTTCTGTGAATTAATGAACTACAGGTCCCAACAGCCTTAGCGGCGGTTGTCTTGTAGGTCTCAATGAACTACCACAGCGCTGTGGACCACGGTGGTAGTTCATTAAATCTTCCTGTCAGTATATCTGCTTGCCCATACATCCCATACGGGCAAGCAGATATACTGACAGGTCTGCAGGAGACCTGCATAGCACCAGCAATCTACTGATCGTTGGTGCAATGCTTTGCAGGCTCCTGCAACCAAAAATAATAAATGCACATTTTTTTATGTGCAAAAAAATGTGAATTTATTATTTTTGGTCAGAAGGTGAACTTATCCTTTAACTTCTCTTTGTAGATTGCACACAGTGCCCAGTACCATCGATCAGATGTTTCATATACTCTTAAATATAGCAGATTAGCTGCCTCTTAAAAAAAGACTTGGACTTAGCAAATATACAGTGTTCTATGTTGATGAAAAGGTTATCCAAATCATTTAAAAATACTGCAGTTACCAAATGGGTTTCAATATAATATACAAAAAAGGTTGGGGTTTTGTTTACTAGCTGCTCAACAGTAGGGTTGATTTACTAAAACCGTAGAAGTATCTTTGTTTCAATACAATCCTTGAAAATGAGAATATACAGGAGAAACCTGAAAAATTAGAATATCGTGCAAAAGTTCATTTATTTCAGTAATGCAACTTAAAAGGTGAAACTAATATATGAGATAGACTCATTACATGCAAAGCAAGATAGTTCAAGCTGTGATTTGTCATAATTGTGATGATTATGGCTTACAGCTCATGAAAACCCCAAATCCACAATCTCAGAAAATTAGAATATTGTGAAAAGGTGCAATATTCTAGGCTCAAAGTGTCCCACTCTAATCAGCTAATTAAGCCATAACACCTGCAAAGGGTTCCTGAGCCTTTAAATGGTCTCTCAGTCTGGTTCAGTAGGAATCACAATCATGGGAAAGACTGCTGACCTGACAGTTGTGCAGAAAACCATCACCCTCCATAAGGAGGGAAAACCTCAAAAGGTAATTGCAAAAGAAGTTGGATGTTCCCAAAGTACTGTATCAAAGCACATTAATAGAAAGTTATGTGGAAGGGAAAAGTGTGGAAGAAAAAGGTGCACAAGCAGCAGGGATGACCGCAGCCTGGAGAAGATTGTCAGGAAAAGGCCATTCAAAAGTGTTGGGGACTTTCACAAGGAGTGGACTGAGGCTGGAGTCAGTGCATCAAGAGCCACCACACACAGACGGATCCTGGACATGGGCTTCAAATGTCATATTCCTCTCATCAAGCCGCTCCTGAACAACAAACAACGTCAGAAGCGTCTTACCTTGGCTAAAGAAAAACAGACCTGGTGTGTTGCTCAGTGGTCCAAAGTCCTCTTTTCTGATGAGAGAAACTTTTGCATCTCTTTTGGAAACCAAGGACCCAGAGTATGGAGGAAGAATGGAGAGGCACACAATGCAAGATGCTTGAAGTCCAGTGTGAAGTTTCCACAGTCTGTGATTTGGGGAGCCATGTCATCTGCTGGTGTTGGTCCACTGTGCTTCATTAAGTCCAGGGTCAACTCAGCCGTCTACCAGGCAAGCTTTATGGGGATGCTGACTTCATTTTCCAGCAGGACTTGGCACCTGCCCACACTGCCAAAAGCACCAAAACTTGGTTCAATGACCGTGGGATTACTGTGCTTGATTGGCCAGCAAACTCGCCTGACTTGAACCCCATAGAGAATCTATGGGGCATTACCAATAGAAAGATGAGAGACATGAGACCGAACAATGCAGAAGAGCTGAAGGCCACTATTGAAGCATCCTGGTCTTCCATAACACCTCAGCAGTGCCACAGGCTGATATCTTCCATGCCATACCGCAATTGCTGCAAAAGGGGCCCAAACCAAGTACTGAGTACATATGCATGCTTATACTTTTCAGAGGTTCAATATTGTTCTATGTACAATCCTTGTTTTATTGATTGCATGTAATATTCTAATTTTCTGAGATTGTGGATTTGGGGTTTTCATGAGCTGTAAGCCATAATCATCACAATTATGACAAATCACGGCTTGAACTATCTTGCTTTGCATGGAATGAGTCTACCTCATATATTAGTTTCACCTTTTAAGTTGCATTACTGAAATAAATGAACTTTTGCACGATATTCTAATTTTTCAAGTTTCATCTGTAGTGCAGTACAAATACTTAAAATGGAGATCTGAATTATTGCCAATCATTGAGTCACTGGGGCAGATTTACTAAAACTGGTTCAATCTAAATCTGGTACAGCTATGCATAGAAACCAATCAGCTTCTAACTACAGCTTGTTCAGTAAAGCTTTGACAAGAAAACCTAGAAGCTGACTGGTTTCCATGCAGGGCTGCACCAGATTTTGCACTTTCCAGTCTTAGTAAATTAACCCCATTGCTCGCAGAAATACAACCCCCATCATTCTTGTTGTCTAGATCAGTGTTTCTCATCCTTTTTTCAGTCAAGGCACCCTTTAAAATGATGGCCAGTTCCGAGGCACCCTTTAAAATTATGGACAGTCTTGAGGCACCCCATTTTAAAATACGGTGCCTCAAGACTGTCCATTTTAACCTCCCTAGCGGTATGATTATTTCAGATTTTTGGTGCTGAAAGCGGTACCATTATTTTGCATGGAAATATGTAGTTTTTTTTTTGTAGGCTGTAATTTTTAGGAATAACTCACTGAAATCTGTCTGAACAAGAGTCTATTAAACATCCCGGGTATGATAAAATTTAAAACACGAAATCATAAATTATAATTTAATAAATAATCATAAAAAATAATAATATAATAATAATACATTTATTTCAACAATATAATCAAACCAAAACACTGAAATATGAAATATAGCGCCAAGTTCGCACATTGCTGAGCAAAGTCGCAAAATCGTTTTCAGTGTCTGATGACGAATTTCCCCACGAATCATCACTCAATTCTGCAAGTGGTTCTGATTTACTATTGCTGTTCTCTAGCTGATCTAAACCCGCTTTTGACCTAAAGGGACACTTTTTGGACACCTTGGACTTTTCTCAGTTTCCAGGCAAAAAGAACAGTCAAAATGCAGGCAGGGCACAGGACAAAGCACTAGGGACAATATGTATGTGAAATGGGTTGAAACAGCAATGTTTTACTATGTAAAATTTGTTTGGAAAAAAATGACATTTTTTAAAATTTTCAAATTTCCCGCCGGCGCCCGTACGTCCCGACGTCACAGGGACCGGAACACAGAAGCCGGATGCCGGCTTCGGCCGGAGGAGATGGCCGGGGACGCTGCAGGGGACACATCGCGTGAGCGAAGGACAAGGTAAGCTCTGCAGGGACTCCCTATGCAGCGCTGCATGGTAAGCCCATGTAGTGTAGCTCGGGGTTACCGCTTTTGGTATAGACATTTTACCCCGAGCTACACTCGGAATACCGTTAGGGAGGTTAAGTGAAATTTGCTGTTTTGTTTTTTTTTTGAAAATGTGTAAGTGACACTATTCCATTTACTAGTTTACTGTTCTTTTATCACAACAATTACAGCTTCATTAATGGTAAGCCCGAGTGTAGCTCGGGGTTACCGCTTTTGGTACTGACATTTTACCCCGAGCTACACTCAGGAATACCGCTAGGGAGGTTAAAAGGGCAGCCCATTCTAAAATGTGAAAAACTATTCTAATAGTTTTATGAAACGCAGAAACATCCACACATGTAGGACGCCTAACATTAGAAGTGATTTATTATTCCAAAGCAAATACACATTTCCACACTGGTACAGAGTAGTATTCCAGTGTTTCTCTTCTCCCTCACTGAGCTAATGTGACCCCAGCACTGATGGAGAGGGGCAGGGGAGGGTTAAACTAGGATGCTGTGCAGGTAGCTGACAACCTCTGTATCAACTGATGAAGACATTAGTTGTCGGGACGCCAGCAGCTACAAGGTCGTAATAGTGCACACTGAAAACCTGTGGCTTTGTGTAACTAAAAGGCAGGCTTGTTCCACCTTCTGGCTTGTATACAAGTTTTGGGCAATTTTTAGACATTTTGCCAAGGCGCCCCTGAAGAAACCTCAAGGCACCCCAGGGTGCCTGGGCACCCTGGTTGAGAAAGGCTGTTCTAGATATGCTGAGGCTTTTAGTTACTATATTTAATTTCTAGTTGCACAAGGCACAGAACTGCCTCTGGTTAGCAGATAATAACCAACACGACAAACTATTGTAAATGATTAAATAAAGAAAAATTGTCTATCAATACCTTTCACCATAAACAATTTGTATCTGTACAAATTCCTTTCCTTCCTTTAGATCAGTGGTTCTCAACCTGTGGGTCGCGACCCCTTTGGGGGTCAAACAACCCTTTCACAGGGGTCGCCTAAGACCATCGGAAAACACATATTTCCGATGTGTACAGAGCAGCTACTGTGTAGAAAGCAGCTGCTGTGTTGAAAGCAGCTACTGTGTTGAAAGCAGCTACTGTGTTGAAAGCAGCCGTATTGAAGGTAAAATGAAACATGAATTATAATTACTGGGTAAATAATTTTATGGTTGGGGGGTCACCATAACATGAGGAACTGTATTAAAGGGTCGCGGCATTAGGAAGGTTGAGAACCACTGCTTTAGATGGTAAGCTCCACGAGCAGGGCCCTCCTATTCCTTATGTACTGAAATGTATTGTAATTGTACTGTCTCCCTTATATTGTAAAGCGCTGCGCAAACTGTTGGCACTATATAAATCCTGTATAATAATAATAATCTGTAAATGATGTGTTTGGATTGATGTAATATTGTAGTGCAAAGTACCATAACTTTGTACACAGCACTCTAACCCAAAGCAAGCAATCTGAATTCATGTTTTTCTGATAAAGTTACAGTAAACAGTAATCTGATTAGATGCTGTGGTTTCATGCACTTTCCATGTAGTCACTGCACTTTGCACTACCTTATTAAATAAGGCCAACTGTTTACAAGGAAGGCTAAGCAAGCCTCATAGCCATGTGATATGTTTGAGCTCCATAGCTTCACGGGCCCTGTCACATCTGCACATTCTGTCATCATTCCCCAGAAGCAGTCACTTATTGATTACATGCAGTCTATTCTCTAACATTATGACATTTACTGCATTCAACTACAATAGTACAATGTATTTCAGATAGTTTATACAGTTCCACTACACATTAGATCTGGATAAAGCATCCACTGTTAAAACTATTGGATACATTTTATTATTTATATAACGGGTTCTAATCATAGGTTACAAAGGCACTCTTTGTACATAGTAGAATTTTCCTTTGCCTCCATATTCTCCCAGTACAGGTTTCCTTAACCTTTTGCCAAAAATATTATTGTTTTGTAATGTTCAGTGTAATCTCTCTAAATTTGGCCGCTTCCTCCAAGGTCAGTGAAACCTTGATTGTATCTTGTACTGTCCATTTCAGGGAAAATCATATCTATTTATATACAGAGAAAACTTCCCCTATGTATATAGAACAGCCTGTTCCATAGTTAATTTGCTAAATAAATGCCAAGCTTGATGAACTCTTGCAGCAGAGCTATTACATAGTGATGTTTCTTCATTGCTTCTTTTTACTGAATTCATAAATTGTATTACACAAATGTGCATCAGTATTCATGACGTATGAAGCCTGCAGCACAGAGTTTGTCCAGTATGGTGATACGCAATATGTGGCACCGTAGACACAACCTAGGAGTTAACAGCTCGTGAAATCAAGTACATATTTATTGCTTTGCCCTGGATGTAGGATGTGCCTTCTTGCGTAGTAGTTCAGTTTAACAACTGGCACACAGGCTATAATAAAGATTACTTACGTCCAATCAGCATAAGGTAACAATACACAAAAAAAGCAGTTTTTGATTTTCATGTGTGACGCCATTGAATTGCTTGTGAGGCAGATTTTATGTTAGTGTTTTTTTCTAGACATCCTTTACAAACGAACAGTGTTTTTTTTCTTATATAGTTTTATAGTTAGGGAGGCTGAAAAATGTGTATCTGTGATCTGTATTTACTATGAAAACTTGGAAGCAGGAGTCTATTGCAGGCATGCCCCAGTACTTACATTCTCATTTTGCTTCTTTTAAGAATGCAGAGTGATCCCAAAATTACCAGTGCTCCATTACTCTAGCAGTAACAATCTCTTCTACGGTGCTTTGTAGCCCACCCTGTGCTGATGGGTGCCCCCATTGATCAAAAGTAAGTGGAGAAACAGTGGGAAAGGTTGGGCCACAATTTTCAGCTTTCAGCGCTATCACACTTTGAAGTACAATTGCGTGGTCATGCAACACTGTACCCATATGAATTTGTTAGCAATTTTTTTGAGACAGACAGCTTTATTTTGGTGGTACGTATTCACCACCAGGAGTTTTATTTTTTTGCTATATAAATTAAAAAGTCCAAACATTTTGAAAAAAAATGTGTTTTTCTTATAAAATTTTGCAAATAAATAATCTTTCTTCATAAGTATTGGCCAAAATGTATTCAGCTATCTTTTTAGTAAAAAAAATTACCCGAATTAGTTTATAACCAAAAATTATAATTTTTCAAAACTTTTTTTACATTTTTATTTTTTTTTTATATTATTATTTATGTTTTTTTTTTTTTTAACATACTGTCACTCTAGCAGTACTGTGTCACCATAGTGACACTGTACTACTTGTGGGGGGTGATAAAGATTTTTTTTTTTACACTGATTTACCCATAAAGGCTGTAAAAGCAATAATCTTTCCTTCTCTCTGGCTGCATTCTTGCAGCCATTGAGAAATACTGTGCGAGCTGTGATTGGTCACACCTTGTCACATGGTACAAGGCTGTTGTGAATAGCCTTGTACCATGTGACCGCTGTGATCATTCACAGATTTCACACATAGTAAGCAATGATGTCAGAAGTGCCATCTTGCTTACTACTATTCATGTGATCACTGATTGGGGAATCAGTGATCACATGATCGGGACCTCACACAGAGGTCCCGTACAGCGATCGGTGTTTGGAGGACACAGCGGGCACCAGATCGCGGTGCCGTGTGCTCCCAGGGAGCTTGCACAGGCAGGGAAGTGGGAGGACATTTATAAATGGCTACCCGCCCCTGTACTGCCATTTATATACATGAGCCGGACAGGAAGTTGTTGTTAGCATTAGTAAATAGGTAGGAAGGTATATTATATTTCATTTTTTTTTTAAATTCTTTATTTATCAATTTTACATGTCAGTCTTCGAGGACCTAGTAATCGAGGCACAATCAGGTTCACTTTCTCAGCCCAAAGACTGCCGACACATTTAAAACTCAAATCTCCCGTACAACATATCCTTTCCAAAAAAAAAGTAGTAGAGTAAGAGAGAAAGGAAGAGAGCTGAACAAGAACTATAGCAGTAGCAGAGGGAGGCCGGGGTAGTAAAGTTCAGTGGGATCCATGGAGACTTCCCAGGGGGACAGCCTGAATTTCACTGCTGGGATCCCAGGATAGACCGGTATTTAGCCATGAAAGTAAATTCTGCCCAGTAGAACCCTGTTTTACGGACCTGCTCCTCTCTGTGATGTATCATAGCCATGAGTTCTTCCATTAGTTGGAATTTGTTTACCTTTGCAAACCAAGTCTTGATGGGGGGGGGAGATGGTTTGTTTCCAGTAGAGTGGGATACATGACTTTGCTGTGTTTAACAGATGGAGTAAGATATATTATTTGTTTTTTTTTTTCTTTTTTCAGTTACTTCTTGGGTTCCATGCCTAGGCAAATGATGTCATACAACCCAGGAGTCTTCAGGAGGGAAGATGGGTGGGAGATATTTTCTCAGCTAAGCACACCCTCCTGCCTGCACGCCTGAACTAAAGGCAGAGGGATTCCAGGAAGTAAATGCTACATACATCTTTGGCCCTTACTCAAGAGATTTCCTAGCAAAATTGGAGACTTGGATGGATGGGTGAGTTTGCTTTGAATATTAAAAATTAATTAAATAGCATTTTGGTGCTTGGATGCAGTGTAGTTCCACTTTAAATGGGCACCAAAATTATCTAAGTATTATGAAACAAAGAATGGAAAGGGCCCACACCAACTTATCTCTGTCAGATTTGAAAGTGATTCCAGTCTACACATCATTGAAGTTCACATTGTATCAGTTCCTAAAGGAACCACGGTGTGCTAGGCCTTTATAAGCCACATAAAATATAGATGGTTCTTTCTTGGTTTCACACTCTGCATTTGGACTGCCATACTCAGCCCAATGTTTGCAAGTAATGTGACTGTTTTGCACATCATTTCCAGCAGCTGGGTAGTGTGAGGGTTAGCTTGTGACTGACAATGAGCAAAGCTAATATTGGAAGTATTTCAAAAACGTTGGAAGAGATGTTTATAAATGTCTGATACCATTTACCATTACTGTTCGTTTTCTTCATTGAAGTGGCAATAAACCTTGTGGTGTATACCATATCGATCCATATACAATTTGGTCCCAGGTGTAGCATTACCCAGGTTTTAAAGAAAAAACACAGTTAATTCTGACAGTTTGAGCTCCAAATGAGGGTTAGCAGATATTTCAGCGCTCATCAATGTTAATGGAAGTTTTGCCTGTCTATAGCAGTGGTCTTCAAACTGTGGCCTGAGAGCCAGATGTGGCTCTTTGATAGCCTTTTCCTTCCACTGACACCAACAGTGGGGCATAACTCCTGCCACTGACACTGATGATGGGGCTCTATTCCTCCCACTATTATCAATGATGGGCCACTATTCCTCCCACTGACATAAAAAATGGAGCATTATTCCTCCCACTGATACTAATGATGGGATACTATTACTCTCACTGACACTGATGATGGGGCTCTATTTCTACTCCTATCGTCAATGATTGGCCACTATTCCTCCCACTGACATAAAAAACAGAACATTATTCCTCCCATTGATACTAATGATGGGGTACTATTCTGCCCACTGATACTAATGATGGAGTACTACTGCTCCTCCTACTGACAACCAACCCCGAGGTCATGTTCATTTTTATGGATGCTGGGCCCAAAACCTTTTCTACACCCTCTGCCCACAATTCAGCCTCCCTAATAGTCTGTAGGACAGTAAACTGGCTCTTTCTTTGAAAGTTTGGAGACCCCCGGTCTATATAAAATCTAGCCATAATCTATGTGCTAGTTTTTGCCACCAATTGTAGCATTACTCCTAACAATTACCCAATACTGGCACATTCTGCAGTGAAGTCAGAGGAAAGTTATAACTCTTTATTTGAATATGAAAGAAAAAAAAAGAAAGTTAATAGCTAGAGGGAAAAAAAAACTGGTAGATAAAAAAAAAGTAAACAAAGACACAGAAGTATGAGAGGGTGAATAAAAAAGACAAAAAAGAGGGAAAAAGAAAGAGAAAAAAGAAAGAAGGAAGAAAGTAATAAAGAAGAAAGCAAAGTAAAAAGGAGTGAAATGAGTGAAGAGATGAGGAAGGAAAAGCAAAGAAAAGAAAGGAAAAGAGGACAGGAAAAATGTCAATAAAATGTAAGTTTTGTGTAGCATACATTACAGCACATTAACCGCTTCCTGTCCGCCCTATAGCAGATATACAAAATCACACACACACATATATATTTTATTTTGCATTTCCGGGTAAGGGTCACACGTGCACCCTAACCGCGCCACCATTCGTAGCCGGGGCTGTCAATCATCAGGTCCCGGCCAGTGATTACTCTCTGCTGCCCGGTGATTGCCGAGCATCTCCGATGGGGGGGGGGAAGAACTGTTTGTAAACAAAACAGTTCTCTCCCCTGTCAGCTTCTGCACACTGCTTTCTACTTACAGTAAAGCAAAACACACAGCCCACAGTAAAACACACAGCACACAGTTAACCCTTTGATCGCCCCACATGTTAACCCCTTCCTGCCCAGTGCCATTAGTACAGTGTCAGTGCTTTTTATTAGCACTGATTAATGTATTGGTGTCACTGGGGATCTCAGTGACACCAAGTTAGTTCCTTCCAGTGTCAGAATGCCCGCCGCAGTCCCACAATCCCACTGTAAGTCACTGATCGCCACCATTACTAGTAAAAAGAAAAAAAAACATATTACACATATTGGGATTTTTTTAGCAAATACATGTAGCAGAATACATTTTGGCCTAAATGTTTGACAAAATAAGATTTTTAATTTTTTTACTGGACATGTTTAATAGAAAAAGTAAAAAAATGTTGGGGTTTTTCCTCAAAATTGCCAGTCTTTTTTTTTTTATAGCGCAAAAAAAAAAAGACGCACAGGCGATTAAATACCACCAAAAGAAAGCTCTATTTGTGAGAAAAAAAGGATTTAAATTTCATTTGGGTGCAGTGTTGCATGATCGTGCAATTGTCAGTTAAAATAATGCAGTGTCGTAACGCAAAAAATGGCCTGTTCAGGAAGGGGGGGGGGGGGGTAAATCCTCTGGAGGCAAGTGGTTAAGTTAAAGTTGTTGTAAAGACTCAAGGTTTTTTGCCTTCATGTATTCTATGCATGAAGGTAAAAACCTTCTGTGCAGCTCCCACAGCTCCCCTTAATACTTACCTGAGCCTAATCCTGATCCAGCAATGTGCACAAGAGCCTCGGCTCCTCCGGGTCTCTCCCTCCTAATTGGCTGATACAGCAGCAATAGCCATTGGCTCCCACCACTGTCAATCACAGCCAATGAGGAGGGATCAGGGGGTGGGGCCGAGCCTGCTCCATGTGTGAATGGACACGAAGAGCAGCGGCTTAGGAGCAAGCCTGCTTGGGTGCCCCATGGCAAGCTGCTTCCTCTAGAGGCACTGGGCTGGAGAGAGGGGCCAGGAGTGCTGTTGGGGGCACAGATTTAGAGGACAGCCAACAATCTGCAGAAGACCTCGCAAGAGTTCCTGCTAAGTCCACTAGCAACATATTGAACAGACTTTTGGTCTCTTATGACCCAAGGATCAGACCAAATTTTGAAGGTATTCCAGTTAATGTTGTAGTCAACATATTTATAAACATTTTGGATCCAGGAAACAACCATGGAAAATGATATGGGCTGATCTCAATAGAGGAATGTTTTCAAATGAAGCAACGCTGCTATAGAGGTAGAAAGGGTCCAGGATCCTGTCCTATTGATTTTACACACGCGAAATGCGTCAGCCATCAGCTATCCAGAGGTCTACGGTCCCCCTCCAGACTACCTTCAGGGGTTTTGGACCACACTGCATCTCTTGTGACATGTTCTCCATTTGATTTGATTTCTCTTGTGAGTATTTTACTTTTTATTAATAAATCTCAACTTTAAAGGTAATGCACTAGGCCCGTGCGCCCTCTTTTTGTCTCTTCATATACAGTGCTGTTGGGGGACCTGAGAAGAGTAGGATCAGGGCTGCTCTGTGTGAAACCACTGCACAGAACAGGTATGACATGTTTCTGTGTGTGTGTGTGTTTTTTTAATCTGCCTTTAGTATCACTTTAGAGACACACAACATTCCTAACACAAAAACAGAAAAAGTTAGGAAAAACTATTCTGTGGATGTTTCATTCTTTTCTGTGAAAAGGCTCAGTTCTTAGAACTGCGTCCCGAAGAGCATAGCAGCTGGGCGACCATGAGACAAGGGCTGTCTGATAAGCTGCTCTTCTTTTGACAAGGGGAACCTGCTACATCCACTATGAGCCAGACTCATCCAGATCACAACACAGATAAGCCCTGCAGACTAATGAAAAAAAGAACCTGCGTAGCAGTTTTCCGAAGCCTGCGTGTTATCCCGAAGTGACTCATAGTGACAAGCGAACTCACTGTGACAAGAAAACATACAATTATAATTACTGCATTTGAACTGTTTGGCATGCAGAGAAAGAGTTTGACATGTTTACAGTAGGTGCATTTCCCAGCCAAGGGGATGGGGTGTAATATCATATGGCACACACACCAACAAATCTACACAATGCTATCTAGCTCTAATGATAAACAGACAGTAAACAACCAAAGCTCGCGTAGGCAGGCCATAGACGGGCCGTTTATCAGCCGAATTTTCGGCCGATAAACAAAAAATCGGTCGGCCCCATTGCCGATGCTGCCACCAATGTCCACGAAAAACAGCCGTTTTTCGCAGATTTTCCAGCATGACTAAACGAGAAGATCCGCAAAAAATGGCCGACGGGCTGGCCCCACTAACGGCATGAATATCGGCCGATTTTTTGTGCGGACGAAAAACCTGCCGATAAACGACCCGTCTATGGCCTGCATTATTTATTTATTTCAGGTGCTTATATAGGACAGTCAATTTATGCAGCACTTTACATATATATATTGTACATTCACATCAGTCCCTAACCCTCAAGGGGCATACAATCTAAGGTCCCTAACTTACATTCATATATACACATACTAGGGACAATTTAGACAGGATCCAATTAACCTACCAGCATGTCTTTAGAGTGTGGGAGGAAACCGGAAGCCCACGCAGGTACAGGGAGAACATGCAAACTCCAGGCAGGTGGTGCTGTGGCTAGGATTCAAACCAACGACCCTAGTACTGCCAGGGGGAAGTGCTAACCATTTAGCCACTGTGCTGCCCAATAGCATAATACCTCCATAAATAAATGGATCTTTACAGTCTACAGTATAAAAGGAATACTTGTCTCTTACAATGAATTTTATTATAGACAGCACAACAACAAAGAAACAGTCAGAGACAAGCTTATTGACACAAAAAAAAGTAAGGTGTGCAATTCTTTTGATGAAAGACACAAATGCACTGAAATATTAACACGGAGAGAAACGAAGTACAAAAAAACAATCTCTAAAAGGATGGAATGAAACCCTATAAATTGCGTTAACAGCAAATAGTAACCAATCAGCTGACGGGTAAAGACCAAAGACCAACAAAAATAATGAAGATCTCCTGTGCTACTATTACGTGATAAAGTAGGTGAGTGGGAGCTGCTAGCACCTAACCATACACCAAATGTTTTTTATTTTTTCATTTTTCGTTTTTTTTTTTAATGTTTACAGACTATTATATGTTCACTTTTTTTTTTTTTTTAATGTGTTTGCTCATAAATATACTTTTTGTATGTGTGTTTTTTGGCACTATTGTATTTAATTGATCAAACAATTAGGGATCCATTTTATGTCACTATTTACTTTTTGGCTTAATTTAGCCATTATTTGTCACAATCTGCATGATATTGTTGATCTCTTTTAGGAGTTTACATTCTCATTTTCACCATCATTTGCATAAATGTATTGATTCCTATTTAGGGATTCATGCTTATTTGTGTTTTATTTTATTTTGTGTATGATCCTATTTTGGATACTGGGGGTTTTGGTTCCTGGTTTTTTATACCAGGTGTGATCACTTTTTCACTTGAGATCCCAGATAGGATCAATCCACTGATTTATTGGCACGTATATATATTTTATGTCACTTTATATTGAGATCCCCAGAGAGGATCAATCCACTGATTTATTGGCACGTATATATATTTTATGTCACTTTATATTGAGATCCCCAGAGAGGATCAATCCACTGATTTATTGGCACGTATATATATTTTATGTCACTTTATATTGAGATCCCCAGAGAGGATCAATCCACTGATTTTTTTTGTCACATATATATATTTATGTCACTTTGTTTTTGCCATTATGTATTTTATTATTAGGGTAGCGCTGCGTCATTTTGGTTTCGTTAAAGACCAAGGATAGTCACCAAAGTCACATACAGATAGGAAAAGCTGAGCATGAAGTCTCACTGGACGCACATCGGAACTCTACACCAGGGACTCTTGAGAAAGTCCGACCGGTGTATAAGACATTACAGGCACAATTCTCTAGGGGTATCACAATCAACGCATGTAACATAAAAACTGACAGAAACAAAAGAAAGAAAGGGAAAGAAAAGAGAAAAGCAGAGAAAGAAGAAACAAGAATAGTAAAGACAAAGAAAGGGCTCCAGGGGATCGCACCAGGAGAATCTTATATCGACAGGAGTATCTGGTCAAATCTAGATAGTTGGGCCACATCAATCCAGGGACGCCAGATCTACAGAAACTTAGTGTGGGTGTCTAACAGCAGAGCCGTTAGCTTCTTATTAACCATTATAAAATTCATCCGATTCTTAACGGCTTCAAAGCTAAGAAGAGGGGTTTTCCAAGCTCTTGCGATTGTCAGTTTGGTAGCCATATATAGATGTGATGCTAACTGGCGTTCAGGACGGAGTAAGCCTACTAGTGGTTTAACCACTTGACCTCCAGAGGATTTACCCCCCTGAATGACCAGGCCTCTTTTTGCTACTCAGCGCTGCACTAATTCAATTAATAATTGCGCGGTCATGCAATGCTGCACCCAAACGAAATTTACGTACTTTTTTTCACACAAATAGAGCTTTCTTTGGGTGTAATTTGATCACCTGTGCGCTTTTTATACACGCTATAAACAAAAAAAAGCCAAAAATTTTGAAGAAAAACAATATTTTTTACTTTCAGCTATAAAAAATATATAGTAAACTCAAAGTTGGTTATAAATTTAGGCCAAAATGTATTCTGCTCCATGTTTTTGGTAAAAAAAATCCCAATGAGTGTATATTGATTGCTTTGTGTGGAAGTTATAGCGTCTACAACTATGGTATAAATACTGCAATTTACGCCATTTTTCTGCTATACAGCGCTGCACTAGTTTAACGGACAATTGCGCGGTCATGCAATACAACACATAAATGAAATTTACATCCTTTTTTTCCCCACAAATTGAGCTTTCTCTTGGTGGTATTTGATTGCCTGTGCGGTTTTTATTTTTTGTGCTATAAAAAAAAAAGGTGACAATGTTGAGGAAAAAAAAAGAATATTTTGGACTTTTTGCTATAAAACATGTCCAGTAACAAAAAATGCAAAAATCTAATTTAGTCATAAATTTCTGCCAAAATGCATTCTGCGACATGTCTTTGCTAGAAAAAAAACCCAATACGTGTAAATTATTTGGTTTACGTGAAAGTTATAGCGTTTAAAAATGGCGGGAAAGATACTGGGATTTTTAGTTTTTTTTTATACTAATAATGGCGGCAATCAGCGAATTATGGCGGCGATCAGTGACTTATGGCAGCGACCAGCGACTTATGGCGGGACTGCGGGACTGCGGCGGACATTCTGACATTGGGGGCTACTGACTTGGGGTCACTGACATCCCCAAAAACACTAATACAGTGATCAGTGCAAAAAAAAAAACACTGACACTGTACTAATGGCACTGGGGAGGAAGGGGTTAACTTTATTTTGCAGTGAGGGGGAGTGTTTTATTAGGGGACGGGGGTGTGTGCTGGACGGGACAAGGCTGATCGAGAGAGAGAAACTCTTCTTTCTCGATCAGCTCATCCTCGAGCTGTCAGGGAAGTGACAGACAGCACAGCTACTGCAGCTGTGCTGTCTGTCACTGTTTGCCGCCGATCGCCGGGAAACAGCCGGTAAAGACCGGCTGTGACCCGGCGACTGACATCCGCAGCGGTGATCGGCGGGACAGATAGGGGGGTGGCGCGCCTTGCGCGTGCCCCCTATCTGTTTACAAAACACGCATTTTAAAATGTGGTTTTGCTTGCCAGTGCCGCCCTGCCGCCGTATTTCTACAGTGGCTGGGCGGCAAGTGGTTAAATAATAGTGCCTCATATGGATTACGCTTAATTTCTGTGTGTAGCATAGTGTGGAGAAGGGCATAGACCCTAATCCATAGTAAAAGGAATACTTTTATACATACTACATTGATATGAAGGATACAACTGTAAACAATCTGTGTTTATTTTTGTTCCATAATGTTTACTTGAAAAAAGACAAGCAATTACAAAAATTCGCCACAATTCATGAGACCTCTACAAATGCAACATAACCACAAATAACATGGGAAGAAAATAAAAAGGGGAAAAAGAAAACAAAACTAAACAGGGGTAGTTAATAATTAACTATTTATATTTTGGTAGTCCAGCCCCTTTTTTTATATTCTTATTAGTATTAAAGCTCGTATTACTTTATAGTATTTAAACTTACAGTGACCTACAGTGCCTTGAAAAAGTATTCATACCCCTTGAAATTGTCTATATTTTGTCATGTTACAACCAAAAATGTATTTTATTGGGATTTTATGTGATAGGCCAACACAAAGTGGCACATAATTGTGGAAGGAAAATGATAAATGGTTTTCAACATTTTTTACAAATAAATCTGTGAAAAGTGTGGCGTGTATTTGTGTTCAGTCCCCCTGAGTCAATACTTTGTAGAACCACCTTTCGCTCAATTACAGCTGTAAGTCTTTTGGGGATGTCTCTGCCAGCTTTGCACATCTAGAGAGGGACATTTTTGCCCATTCCTCTTTGCAAAATAGCTCAAGTTCTGTCAGATTGGATGGAGAGTGTCTGTGAACAGCAATTTTCAAGTCTTTCCACAGATTCTCAATTGGATTTAGGTCTGGACTTTGACTGGGCCATTCTAACACATGAATATGCTTTGATCTAAACCATTCCATTGTAGCTCTGGCTCTATGTTTAGGGTTGTTTTCCTGCTGGAAGGTGAACCTCCGCTGCAGCCTCAAGTCTTTTGCAGATTCTAACAGATTTTCTTCTAAGATTGCCCTGTATTTGGCTCCATCCATCTTCCCAGCTTCCCTGTCCCTGCTGAAGAAAAGCATCCCCACAACATGATGCTGCCACCACCATGTTTCATGGTGGGGGTGGTGTGTTCAGGGTGATGTTTTCCACCACACATAGTGTTTTGTTTTTAGGCCAAAAAGTTAAATTTTGGTCTCATCTGACCAGAATACCTTCTTCCACGTTCCATGTTTGCTGTGTCCCCCACATGGCTTCTCGCAAATTGCAAACGGTAATTCTTATGGTTTTCTTTCAAGAATGGCTTTCTTCTTGCCACTCTTCCATACAGGCCAGATTTGTGGAGTGCAGGACTAATAGTAGTGCTGTGGACTGATTCTCCCACCTGAGCTGTGGATCTGTGCATCTCTTCCAGAGTTACCATGGGCCTCTTGGCCGCTCCTCTGAATAATGCTCTCCTTTCCCAGTCTGTCAGTTTAGGTGGCTGGCCATGTCTTGATAGGTTTGCAGTTGTGCCATACTCTTTCCATTTTCGGATGATGGATTGAACAGTGCTCTGTGAGATGTTCAAAGCTTGGGATTTCTTGGGATTTTTATAACCTAATCCTGCTTTAAACTTCTCCACAACGTTATCCCTGACCTGTCTGGTGTGTTCCTTGGCCTTCATGATGCTGTTTGTTCATTAATGTTCTCTAGCAAACCTGTGGGGGCTTCACAGAAGAGCTGCATTTATACTAAGATTAAATTATACACAGGTGGACTCTATTTACTAATTAGATGACTTGTGAAGGCAATTTGTTCCACTAGATTTTAGTTAGGGGTATCAGAATAAAGGGGGCTGAATACAAATGCATGCCACACTTTTCAGATATTTATTTGTAAAAAAATTTTAAAACCATTTATCATTTTCCTTCCACTTCACAATTATGTGCCAGTTTGTTTTGGTCTAAAACATAAAATCCCAATAAAATACATTTACGTTTTTGATTCTAACATGAAAAAATGTGGAAAATTTCAAGGGGATCTGAATACTTTTTCAAGGCACTGTACTCTGTCCGTCTAGAGTTTCATGATACAATAAGACCTAGTGGTCTTGAACCTAGTTCACCCTGTTATGGCGACATGTAAACAGCCTTTTTATGGCTTACTATTTATTTTATCAATATTTTTATTATCCATTTAATCACTTTTGTTCTCTTACATGTTTTGTAACTAAACAGTTATTTAAGTACCATATTGATTGAATATATATGGATTTTATTTATATTGTACAATTGTAATAATATAATTATAATTATATTATTATTTCATTACATATAACTATTATATATATATATAAGGTATTCAATTACCCACCATTGTGACAACCTGGTATTCATTTTAAGATACAGTATATATGCTTTTAATTTATTCTTAAAACTTCCAATAAAATTATTGTACGTCCTAAAAAAAACAAAGAAAGAAAAAAAAAACAAAAAAAAAGAACATCTCCAATCAAGGCACAATATCACCTGTACACATAACCATTGAAAATTTCTTCCATAATCAATACAGACTTCATGAACCAATATAAATGTCAGCTATACCTAAATATCCAAACCCGGATCTGTATCTGCGCTGGACAAGAACTGTCCAGTGACGAATGAGAAAAAAAAAAATAGGGGGTGGTGGCAACCTCTCTTTCCAGGCCAACCACTATGCAGGGCCAATCTGTGCTTTCTGTTCTCTGTTACCCAGCCTTGTGACTACAGGCAATGTTGGGAAGAGCAGTCACCAGAAATCTATGGTGACAATGCTGCTTCTTTAAAGCCGAGCTCCACCCAAAAGGGGAAGTTCCACTGTAAGCCTTTATCCCCCGCTCCCCATTAAGGATTGGCACCTTTGGGGAGCAGGTCCCTGAAATTGACAGGTACCCACTTCGCCTCCCACCTAAGGCAATCGGAAGCAGAAGTTGTCCTCACCCCTCCCTCCCCATAGTCTTCTGGGACATGTGACAGGCCCCAGAAGACTACGGGGACATTCACAAGGTGCAGCGCTTCTCGCTCATGCGCAGTGGGCACCAGGCTGTGAAGCCGCAAGCTGTCACAGCCAGGTGCCCAACTGAAGATAGCGGCACCAGGGAGAGAAGACGGCCAGTGAAACCAGTCATGGTGAGGACACCGCTGGAAAGAGGGACAGGTAAGTGGCTGTATTTTAAAAGTCAGCAGCTACAGTTTTGTTAGCTGCTGACTTTTATTTATTTTTATTCAACTGGAACTCCGCTGTAAGGATGCAGCACAAATTTGTTCTGCCCCAGGTTTTATGTGATTTTTTTGTGTTGTATTGAACTGCATTAGGTTGTTATTGTTTTGTAGTATGCTGACATCTAGTGGCAGTTTTTGGCCCCTACAAAATGTTTACTAAAGTGAATTTGGTATCTTCATCTGTCCTCCCTTCCTCTTTTGTGCTAGTTAGTTTAGTACTAGCTAGACCCTTCCCACTTCTTCCATGTACCCTCAATCAGTGTTAGTTAATGGCAGAGACAAGGCTCTGGAAAGTTATTGTCTTCTTACACTTCAAAAGGCTGGAAAAACATCCTCTGTACTGCAAGGCTCTGAAAAGTTACTGTCTTCTTACACTTTAAAAGGCTGGAAAAACATCCTTTGTAAATTGTGTTGATTCAACTAATGTGTCTTATTGGGGAGTTTAGCTGCCTGTGATTGGTGACCACACTGTCCAGACAAACTGGGTCTCTGTAGGTACTGTATGTTAATGCATAAACGGTACTTGAAACAGAATAGAAATGTGTTATTGCAGAATGACAAGGTACAAATAAAGGAAAAAAGTCTGTAGGAACACTAATGCAGCCATCACATCTAAGGACTGGTAACCCTGTACATATAAGGCGACAGGGAGGCCGCTGTGGGCTAAATCACATATATAAAAGATCCAGCATTTTTGGACAGGGGGAGTGCGCACACCTGTCACCCTATCTGAGCTGTCATTCGCTACAGCACAGGCTGATTAGTGGGTCCTATCCAATGATCAATGGCTAAACAAATGACAGAACAGATCTCTCTGTTGGCAAACAACACATAGCTCTGTACAGATAGCAGAGCAGCAATGTGGCAGGGAGTATAAAAAGGCACATCCCTTAATAAAAATAGCACATACTACATGCAGTACACATTGTTAGGCACACAGTTAACTCTTTGATTGCCCCTAGATGTTAACCCCTTCTCAGCCAGTGTCGTTAGTACAGTGACATTGTATAGTATTAGCACCGATCACTGTATTAGTGTCACTGGAGATGTCAGTGTCAGTCAGTTCCCACAAAGTGTAATTTAGGGGTTTATTTACTAAAGCTGGAGAGTGCAAAATCAGACTCACTTCTGCATAGAAACCAATCAGCTTCCAGGTTTCATTGCCAAAGCTTCATTGAACAAGCTCAGGTTAGAAGCTGATTGGTTTCTATGCAGAAGGGAGTCTGATTTTGGACTCTCCAGCTTTAGTAAATAAACCCCTTTGTGTCAGATTGCCCACCACACTATCACAGTCCCATTATAATTAGCTGGTCATCGCAATTACTAGTGTAAAAAAATAAATAAATAGAATTTCCAGTATGTATCCCATAGTATGTAGATGCTATAACCTTCATGCAAACCAATTAATTTACACTTATTAGGATTTTTTTTTAGCAAAGACATGTAGCAGAATACATTTTGGCCTCAATTTATGAAGAAATGTAAATTTGTTTTATTGGATATGTTTCAGAAAGTAAAATATATTGTTTTTTTTAAATTTTGTTTATATAATAAAAAAAATGCAGTGGTGATCAAATACCACCAAAAAAGATCTATTTGTCTGAACAAAATGATATAAATTTCATTTGGGTACAGTGTTGCATGACCATGCAATTAGCAGTTAAAGTAGCGCAGTGCCAAATAGCAAAACAATGGCTTGATCATGAGGATAGTAAAATGTTCCGGTGCTTTAGTGGTTAGATTATCATCCACCCACTGTGCCCCAGTGGCCTTTTAATGACCCAGTCAAATGTGAGTCTTCACATTCAGTTCAGTAGGCACTGGCTGAATTTTGATCGTTATGTGTACCTGTCCCTGTTTGACAGATGTCGATTGTTAGATTAGCGTCTGCCTAGTGAACAAGTTGGAAAACACTTTTCAATCATCGGCTGCAGCCGCTGATCAGTGGATTCTGAAAGTGCTGAGTCCCATTTGTGTGAATGATGGAATCCACTGGCTGAACAAAAAGTATTTTGAAAGCATCTGTGTCAAGAAGATGGTTTTGCAGATGCTGAGTGATGAAGTAATCATATCGTGAAATGACCTCATCTTGCAACTGGGTCCCACACATAGAAGGTATGCTACACCAACCAGTTTGTGAAATATGCATTGTACTACATGACAGAAAAATGCTCTGTAATTTATAACTGTTGAAACACCCCTGCCAGTGTCCTTGGGAAAATAACTGGCTTACCCTCTATTTAGAGCCGGCACAACATGGGGGCATGATGTCATGAATTCCACCTGGTAATCTGTGAAGATACAGCACACAGTAATTTTCTATCATACAGACAAGCAGTGTTGATCCCTGAAGCTGTCAATCAGTCTGTCTAGATCTGTTGTCTTTATTACAGCATTCCATGCCTGCAGGGAGCCATCACTCTGACAAAAATATTCCTGTGATCTAGGGAAATGAACACAAGCCTCTTCCTAACTCCCTTCAAATATTTGACCCTGTCCTGGTGAGATGGCTATTTCTGCAAATACTTTATGTGTTGTAGGGACAAGACTTCACTTTGTTCTATGCAATAGAATGTACTATACTTTTACTACTTCTTTATATTTTCATGTCCTTTACTATTATATTCTCCCCTCTAGCACAGACCATTTGACCGATGACTAGTCTTAGTTAATATTAATGGCATAGTTAATGTGCTTGACCACCAGAAAGAAGCCCAGAATAGTGCTATATTTAGGGTGGATAAGAATTAACATGTTTTATGACGTATGGCTACAGGGCAGCATGTGAGTAAAAAGTATTATTTGTATTTATTACAGGTACTTATATAGTGCCATTAATTTACACAGTGCTTTACACACACACACACACACACACACACACACACACATATATATAGTACATTCACATCAGTCCCTAACCCTCAAGGAGCGTACATTCTAAGGTCCCTAACTTACATTCATGCGCATACTAATTTACACAGTGCTTTACATATATATATATAGTACATTCACATCAGTCCCTAACCCTCAAGGAGCGTACATTCTAAGGTCCCTAACTTACATTCATACACATACTAATTTACGCAGCGCTTTACATATATATATATTGTACATTCACATCAGTCCCTAACCCTCAAGCATTGTACATTCTAAGGTCCCTAACTTACATTCACACATACACAAACTACTTTACACAGTCCTTTACATATATATATATTGTACATTCACATCAGTCCCTAACCCTCAATGGGTGTATATTCTAATGTCCCTAACTTACATTCATACATACACAAACTAATTTACACAGTGCTTTATATATATATATATATATATATATATATATATATATTGTACATTCACATACATTCTAAAGTCCCTAACTTACATTCATACATACCCAAACTAATTTAAACAATGCTTTACATATATATATATAGATATTGTACATTCACATATTCACATCAGTCCCTAATCCTCAAGGGGTGTACATTCTAAGGTCCCTAACTTACATTCATACATACAGTACACATACTTGGGCCAATTTAAACAGGGGCCAATTCACCTACCAGCATCTCTTTGGAGTGCAGGAGGAAACTGGAGTACCCAGAGGAAACCCACACAGGCACAAGGAGAATGTGCAAACTCCAGGCAGGTGGTGCTGTGGTTGGGATTTGACCCAATGACTCTTGTACTGCCAGGCTGAACTGCTAACCATTTAGCCACTGTGCTGCCCACAGTAGTTTAGAAATCTTTGTACACAATGGGTCCAATTACATTTTTTATACCATGCACTGGAGCTAGATTCAAGGGGCTTTTTATGGGGCTTCTGTATGTGATTACTTTTCTTATTATGACTCTGTGCTTTGTAATTCTCTTCTTTAAAAACTACAAAGGGCTGTGCTCTGAACCAGGTAATATTTATCCTGAATTTTTTACAAGCCTCAAATTCTGAAAAATCTGGATATCAGTAGATCAGTGAATTTACGGGGCCCCATTGAAAAACCATTAAAAGCTCTCTATCTCCTAATCTCTATCTTAAAACCAAGTCTTTTAGGATCGATTCACACTAGTTGCACATTAAAGTGGAGTTTCAGATGTTTTTGTGTTTATTAAAAGTCAGCAGCTACAAAAACTGTAGCTGCTGAGTTTTAACAAACACACACTTACCTGTCCCGAAGTCCAGCGAAGTGCTCACCCACGCGGTCTCTTCTCCCCTTCTTTACTCCACAGCACCGGCATCTCAACTGGGGGCATTAGGCTGTGACAGCTTGCGGCTTCACAATATGGTGCCCACTGTGAATGTGCGAGTTGTGCTGCGCCTCCTAATTGGTCCGGCAGTCTCCTGGGACCGTGAAAGTTCCCAGGAGACTGCGGGAGGAAGGAGGGGACTGAACGTCCGGCTCACTTTGCTGCAGTGAACTGAGATGGAAGTGGGAGCAGGCACCTATCAAAACCAGGTACTCGCTCTCCCCTCCCCCAAAAGGTGCCAAATATGGCAGTGGAGGGGGGGAGGAAGCAAACAAGCTGAGCTCCACTTTAAACTCTCTGTTTTAGGGCACGTGGTAATGTCTGATGTGACAGGCAGGGGGGGGGGGAATGTGTCGAAGGGCGGTGTAATGCACTGTTTTATTGCATCACACTGTTTACTTTTTTTTCTACTTTATTAAAGTTTGGCAAATGTAATGGAACAATATGTGTAAAAATAATGTGCTGGCCCTTTAAATATATACCATAAATTCACTGTGCAAAGAAATCATACAAACACGTACATACATCAATAAATTCCTGTACAATGTGACTGAAATATAATGTCCATCAAAATGTGTAGAAAAAAGTCCCATATCAACAAATTCTTGTGTGTACAAATCAATTCTGATTGTTCTCCACCAGCTGAAATGCCAACTCACCAGAACGATATGGTCACTAGCAGTAGCCTAACCAGCAATGTAGATGAACTCCCGATTTTATACAATTATCTTCTCTATGAACTGTAACACTACTCCACATATAGATGTTGTCAATGGGAGAATCTCAAGATAACAGTCTCTCGGCGTCTGTGATACCCTCAAACCAATGTGAATGTGTAAAATTAATCCACCTTCACAGAGGCATTCTTTATATCCATGTGTACCTCAAAAAGAAAATTCTACATAGTGCATTACCCCATAAACATTAGGGAATATAATGTCCACCCAGTGCTAATAAAGTGTCACGCCACTCAGTGTCCACTTCTAAGCGGCTGTATTAAATACCCTTACCCTATCAAAACTTGTAAACGACTTTCAATCTCATAGTAATCCACAAAAGCAGGTGCTCCAAGCTGTCCTTTTCTCCCATCAGTATTACCTTCAACAAAAAACATATAATAGAGCAATATCTTTTAGGATATCCAAAAGTGCTCCCTTTTTCACACAGCATAAGTGTAATGTGAATCCACTCCCCGTCACCTTACACACCATGCACCTTACTGGACTAAACACTTCCACAAGCATAAATGGCTCTCCTCATCCGATAATCCCTGCCATATTCAATCTCCATATGGAATCGCGACATGGGTCAAAAAACAAGATCCTTATAGTGTAGTAAGTCTCAGAAAAGTGTCTAGTTTATTAAAATTATGCTTACAATCAAAACAATATTAAAACGCATTATCCTCCTTTGTGGGGAACATGAATACTCAGAAAAAATGTCAGTCAGTGAATAAACCCAGCAAAAAATGGAGAAAATACCCAATAATAGAGTTAAATAATGTAGTAATTTATTACAATTGGTAAAATCACAAGGTAAAAGATGTCAATGATTTTGGTGCCAGGTCCCCAGGTCCAGGTCATATCCGGTCTTTGGAATGCACACCGGCTTGATAGGTGAGAGCGACGGTGCAAGGATCCCCCTGTTTGTATTGGTGCCCCTTTTGGCACCAAAATCTTGCAAGTGCATTGACATCTTTTACCTTGTGATTTTATGAATTTTAATAAATTGCTACTGTCAATGGCCATATCGTTCTGGTGAGTTGGCATATCAGCTGAACACGTGTTACTAAACCCAGGAGCCTGCATTCACTCTTTCTGGTATCCCACTGTACACACAACATGGAAATGCAATTATTTTAGTAAATATAAACTGCTAAATACCTTTTCTCATCAGCAGATAGAGCAGTCTTGTGACTTCTATCAGTGTCCAGCAGAGCACATGTTAAAGCTTGTATGAGGAGTTTTCTTTCTGGTCTAAGAGGATGGAGAACCCCTGACCTCTGTCTGGACAGTGTTGATTGGCCCTGTGCTGATCACATACACTCTCCCAAAAAAAAACTCTCTAGCAATACACAGCAAACTGAGCATCTGCAGAGTGTCTCCACACTATATGTCTTATCAGGAGATAACAGAGAGACACTGGAAGAAGGGGAGGATCAGAGAAGATAGGATCAAACAGCATTTTTACACAACGCAGAGGATTAACCCCTTAGGTTCCACAGTGAGTATAACAAGCATGCTTTACTGCATATACAGATGGATTTTACTGTTGTGAGTTTAGTGACACTTTAATATACAACATTTTTGACCGACAAAGCAAATGTAGCTACGTACTACCATAGTAACAGAGGAAGTGATGTAGTGATCATGCATATTTTTTTCTGTTCCATAATTTCCGTACGATTACTGTACACATTCAACAAAAATTGGACTTTGTGTTCACTCACAATAAAAATTTTTTAGCTTGCACCTTTTTTTTCTTCCAAACATTTTGAATCAGCTGTCAAAAGCACAATACTAGTAAACAGATAATCAACTGATTGTTCCCTGTTCAGAAATTTTCTTTTGATTTTCTTATCATGTGTACTGGCCATTACAATTATTCATTCATGGTCTTTGTTGAGCAGCACATTGCAATGTGGTGACCTGTGGTGCCTGCATGTCTGCATTTTTTGCACCGCCCCGTACATCACACCAGTGCTTTTTTGACTGTGTGTGCATTGGGGGGGGGTCACATAGAAAAGCAAATGTTTTGTATGTGCCCTTGCTGTGACTGACATTGATCAGGAGCAGAAAAGTACCAGTCATAAATATGAAGGGGCCCTTAAAGTGATTGTAAAGGTACGAATATTAAAAAAAAATAACAAACATACTTCATACTTACCTGCTCTGTGCAATGGTTCTGCACAAAACAGTCCTGATCCTCCTCTTCTCCGGTCCCCCGCCGGAACTACTGGCCCCTCCCCCCTGCCGGGTGCCCCTAGAGCAAGCATTCATGCGTTCCTGCTTACAAGCTGGCCCTGAATGTTAATAAGACACACAGAGCACTGCCCCCCACCTGCTCCCTCCTCACTGGGTGTGATTGACAGCAATGGGAGCCAATTGTGCCCACTGCTGTCTGAGCCAATGAGAAGGGAGTGCCCCGGGAGAACTGATGCTCTTGTGCACAGCGCTGGATCGAGCTCAGGCTCAGCTAAGGATGGGGCAGGAGGCTAAATGGTTAGCTGAAGGTTTTTTATCACTATATTTACCAAATGCTATGGCTATGACAAATTTACTTGGTAGCTTCTGGGCCCCATAGCGGTCACATGGTCTGTATGGCTATAGTTATGGCCTTAGATAATGGCAAGTACAGGAAATTTGTGAGTGAAGCAGCCAGCTGCATAAGATAAAAAAATACTAGGATAATGTAAAATTCACTCAGGTTGTGTTTCTACAACACAACACATTTTTCCATGAAAAATGTTCCTGATTGAAGGAAGTTTTTAGTGATAAAATACCTTAACCTAGGGGTGGGCAACTGTGGCTTTCCAGCTGTTGTAGAACTGCAAGTCCCATGAGGCATTGCAAAACTGACAGTTACAAGCATAACTCCCAAAGGCAGAGGCATGTTGGGACTTGTAGTTCACCAACAGCTGGAGGGCCACCGTTGCCCACCCCTGCCTTAACCTATACAGCTTTGCAGGAATCAAAGCTGTTTCCTTAGGTAGTTATCTAAAATAAAATGGAGGCAGGACTCAAGACAATTTTCTCTAAGCCAGCAGTCACAGTATCAAATACACCATGAACATATCATTCAAACACTGGACACACGGCAGTTGTATTTAGGCATACCAGTGAAGAGGATTCATTCTTACCATGCTCATCATGATCTTCAGAATACACAAGCTAAAGCCTGCCATAGATGGATCGAATCTCAGACAGTTCTGGTGGATTTTTTACATGAGGCTAGAGCTGCTAACAGTAATCGTTGTATTCTGCTGGCTCTGTGTGAATTGAACACTTTTCTTTCCTGCAACCTGTGGTTAAAATTATCTATGGCTTGCCTGAATCTATTTTATTGTTATAGTTTGATACTGATTAGAACCCAATATTTTTGTAATTTCACTTTATTATATTTAAATATACAGGGGTGTGAAAGCGGCGAAATGTTTTGCATTGAAAGCGGATGTCATGTAACACTCTATTGCTTCCGCTGTGTGATGAGACACCTAGCAAACAGGTGGGAAGCCTCACTTTCGTCATTCACTGCATGAGCTGCTAGTAATACGAAGTCATGTCAGAGCTTACTGAGCTTCAAAGAGGGCAAATTGCTGGTGCCCCTTAGCTGGTGCCTCTGTGACTGTAGTTGCCAATTTATTTGCTGTGTCGCAAGATACAGTATCAAAGGTGATGACAGCATATACAGTTTTTGGGAAAACATTGTCTCATAAGCACTACTGTGATCGACATGGTCAACTGACCGAAAGAGACAAAGAGACATTGAGAAGGATTGTGACCCAGAATAAGAAAACAACTGCTGCAAAAGTGACTGCAGAGCTCAATCTGAGTCCCGTAAAGACTGAGATTGAGCTCTGCATGGGGGCACTCGCAGAAGAGGAAGAGCCTGGATCACTGGTGGAGAACCTGAGAAGAAGTGGTTCAGGGCTGCCCTGTGCAATTCCATTGCACAGAGTAAGTGAGTATAACAAAAAAAAAAAATTAAGACTTTGCAATCACTTTAACGTACTATTGGGCTTTTTTTATAAACAGTAAAAAGGTCAACAGCCAAGGCCTCTTCTCTGATTCTTGAGAAGCCTACCCTCTTTGAGCGTATCGGTATTCAAGGCCCATATCAACGGGGCATATTTTTCCTCCACGTGTAAGCTGCTTTTAGATGCCTGCCTTCTTTCTATTGATACCCAACTTTATATGCATAAATGGCCCTGATTCCTCCAATGCGATATTGCCTTAGATCAATGGAACAGGATTTGGGAGGCCACTTCCAGATCTTCTATAAGTGTAGTATATAAAGAAAATATTTATAAAATCCTGATGTTTTGGTATAGGACTCCTGAAGTTCTCCATGCTCGTAACCCGAATGTTTCTTCTGTCTGCTGGCATTGTGGCAAGGAAACTGGCACTCTTTTCCGCATTTTCTGGGCTTGCTAGTATATTGCACCCTTTTGGAGTGAGGTCCTTGCCCTACTACGATTACTTTTGCGGGCTCCTATCCCATTTGAGCCCATTTACTTTTTGTTGGGCCTACCTTTTTCAGGCCTCCTTTCCCATTTGAGCCCATTTACTTTTTGTTGGGCCTACCTTTTTCAGGCCTCTTCAAATCTGCAGTGAAACTTTCTTCTCACGTTTTAACGGCAGCCAGGAGAACCATTCCCATGTATTGGCTTTCTTCTACACACCCCACATTACTGGAATTGATGAAGGTTATAGCAGAGATTGGAAAAATGGAGTACCTAACTGCTTTGCACGCTAATTCTGTTCCTGCATTTAAAGCAGTTTGGGACTCATGGGATACTTATACCTCTGATTGTCTGCTCAAATTGTTTGAAATTGATTGGCATTTCACTCTTCTGTATTGACATTGTATGTACCTATGAACCTCTCATCGATAAGCCTGTTTTTCAGTTTTCTTTTTTTTCTTCTACTGCTTTATGTTTGCCCATGCAACTTGTTTGTTATAAATTTTTGAAAATTAATAAAAAGTTTAATACAAAAAAAAGGTCAACAGAATAATCAAAAGTAACCCCTGCACAACCACTACAATATTTACAAATACTGTGTAACAATATATGCATTCTACTTCCTAGGAATATGTGCTACGTTACCGGCTTTGCCCCTTACGCATTACTCCACAGTCACGTGGCATCACCAGAGAGAAGTCGGGTGGAAGGCTGCCCTGCTCGGTGCCTACATCTGAATGGAGCATACTCAAACACTTAAGGGGACAGTAGAAGGTTTTCACATGCTAATGATCCTGTGAATAGAGTCCAGCCTCGATCCATATTGCCTCTATCAGTATTTAAGGAGATAATGAGAGCCATATTCCTGTGGTGCACAAGTTGTAGTGCACACTATCATGTGAGTGTATTTTTACTATTGTAAACACATTTTTAGATAATTACAGAAAGTACTATAATGGCTTAGTCTTTTGTCTTTGAGCACTCTTTGAGAATCACTGAATTTTAATGATTTAACAATGAATAAAATGGTTCTGAAAGCTGAAGTTTTTTTACCTTTATGCATTCTATGCATGAAGGTAAAAAACCTTCAGGGTGCAGCTTCCCCAAAGCCCCCCCCCCAATAATTACCTGAGCCCGATCCTGATCCAGCAATTTTCATGAGAGCCAAGGCTCTCCTGGAACTCTTTCTCTTTATTGGCTGAGACACAGCAGTGGGAGCCATTGCCACAGCCAGTGTGGAGGGAGAGAGGTGTGGGGCCGATCCATGTTCTGTGTGCCTCAAAGACACACAGAGGTGGCTTGGGAGCGAGCACACATGAGTGCCCCCAAAGCAGGCAACTTGCACTCAGTAGGGGGGAGGAGCCAGGAGAGAGGAGGATCGGGTCTGCTCTGTGCAAAACTATTGCACAAAGCAGGTCAGTATGTTGTGTTTATTATTTTAAAGAAAAAAAACCCAAGGCTTTAGAAGCACTTTAACCTCCCTGGCGGTATTCCCGAGTTTAGCTCGGGTTACAATTTCAGTACCACAAGCGGTATCCCCGAGCTACACTCGGGCTTACCATGCGGCGTTGCTCAGGGGTTCCCTGCAGCGCTTACCTTGTCCTTCGCTCCCTCGATGTGACCCCTGCAGCGTCCCCGGCCATCTCCTCCGGCCGATGCTGGCATCTGGCTTCTGTGTTCTGGTCCCTGCGAGCGTTGGGACGTACGGGACATATGGGGGCCGGAACCGGCGGCAAATTTCAAAATTTTAGAAAATGTCATTTTCTAATAAACGAAAATGACATAGTAAAACATTACTGTATCAAACCATGTCACATACATTTTGTCCCTAGTGCTTTGTCCTGTGCCCTGCCTGCATTTTGAGTGTTCTTTCTGCCTGGAAACCGAGAAATGTCCATGGCGTCCAAAAACCGTCACTTTAGGTCAAAAGCGGTTTTAGACCATCTAGAGAACAGCGAAAGTAAATCAGAACCACTTGCAGAATTGAGTGATAATGATTCGTGGGGAAATTCGTCATCAGACACTGAAAATGATTCTGCGACTTAGCTCAGTGATGTGTGAACTTGCCGCTATATTTCAAATTTCAGTGTTTTTGGTTTGATTACATTATTGAATTAAATGTATTATTATTATATTATTATTTTTTATGATTATTTATTAAATTATAATTTATGATTTCGTGTTTCAAGTTTTATCCTACCCGGAATGTTTACTAGACTTTTGTTCGGACAGATTTCAGTGAGTTATTCCTAAAAATTACAGGCCTACAATATAAAACGCCAAATTTCCATGCAAAATATTGGTACCGCTTTCAGCACCAAAAATCTGAAATAATCATATCGCCAGGGAGGTTAATATAATCTATATACGCACAGCGACATGAATGAAGTGTACTTTTGCACGCTTCAAATAGAGTTTATACAAATGCAAAAAAAAGGGAGCTATGTGTGATGCAGTGAATCTTGCACCACACTGCTCTCTACCGCAGTCGGGAATCAGCTGAAGGAGATGTAGAGGGCTCTGTTCCTGCGTGAATACAGTACAGTATAGTACATTATATATGCACGAGTTACGAGTTTAAAGTGAAAAAAGTTTATTTTACATTCTCATAGGCACATGTCAATTACACGTATACTAGCCTTTTAACTTTCTATGTGCATCTGTGGATTGTATTTATGCAAGGCTTGGTACTTTGAACCTTTGGTAAATTATTTTCAGTTTATAGTGATTATAAACATCTAATTAATGCAAACAAAAAATAAGTGATTACTAAAATTTCTGGAAACAGCTATAAAACACTGGTTATCTGGAAATATACTGGCAAAGCAAGAAACATCTTTCGCAATATAGTTCATAGCTGTTCCTCCCCACCAGCACCAATGCTGCTATGTTGTAACTTCAGCACTTCTATAAACAGCTCAGGAATTCACCTTGCTAACCCACAGCAGCTGTGCTGGGGAAAAATACAACTTGGCAGACTATCCATGGAGAAATAAAAAGCACACATACAATATGATGAAAATGATGTGAGGTGCAGTGCTCAGGCATGTGCCTGACATTCCCTATAAGGCAATGAAAAAGAAACTTTCACAAAACTGACTTTTTAGAGGGACGTGAAGAGAAATCAATGCGTGCACCATTCTAGAACGTGAATGATCACATTTGAAAAGAAACAGAATGGATGTGGCCTTGGAAGTGCTTATTCCATGGATGGAAGGTTTGCAACTACTAAGGGATTCCCTTCCTTTTATAGAACAGGCATGTAATAATACCATTCTCTAGTTCTGGTATTTATTGTTTGGACTAATAAATCTCTGAGAATGCACTGACTCAGTTCACAATGACTCTTACTATGGTGTAAACTAATCGTATCTCCAGGAAAGTTGGTATTTTAAGATAGTGGCCAGTGGGATCTAATGTTTGAAGTGAACCAGTTGTCATTGGGCTTGGGCATAATCAGTTTTTAATTATGCAACCAGGTGGTGGGCTACAGCAAAATGGAGATGGAGACATTGCTCTTTATTCTTTTCTCTCAATACTGAGATACAGATGTTATGCTGAACCATCCTCCTCCGGCCAGCAGGAGGAGAGTTATAAAGTGTTACTAAACCCACAACAGTAAAATCAGTCTGTATATGCAGTAAAGCATGCTTGTTATACTCACTGTGCAACCTAAGGGGTTAATCCTCTGCATTGTGTAAAGAGGCAGTTTGATCCTGACTTCTCTGCTCCTCCTCTTTTTCAAATGTCCACATCTTATCTCCCGATAAGACAGACTGAACCGTAGCCATTCTGCACATGCTCAGCTTAGTGTGTATTGCTATTGAGGTTTTTTTCTTTATTGGGAGAGTGCATGGGATCAGCACGGGGCCAATCAGCACTGTCCAAACAGAGGTCAGGGGTTTTGCATCCTCCTAGAGCAGAAAGAAAACTCCTCCTACAAGCTATAACCAGTGCTCTGCTGAACACTGATAGAGGTCACAAGACTGCTCTCACTGCTCATGAGAAAAGGTATTTAGAAGTTTATATTTACTAAAATAATTGCACTTCCATGTTGTGTGTACTGTGGGAGACCAGATATAGTGAATGCAGGGTCCTGAGTTTAGTAACAATTTAAAGCCAAACAAGTCCATAGACTTCTATGTAGAGCTCTGAGAATCCTGGGAATTGTAGTTTGAGATGACAACCTTATAACAGCTACATTATTGTTATACTACATTGTCCAATATACACTGTGTAGTAAGAGTAGTGGAGACAGGACTTTTATTAAATTGCCCGGGACCGTTCTTCCTCTTGGCACCGAGGAGTTAGAGAGAGAACACCTCTGTCTGAATATTCGCTGCCATTTAGAGACCATACCAGTGGAGATCTGAGCCTGAGACAGGGAGTGCAGACACCCAAAGGCAGCTCAGCACTGCCCACATCACAACACCTGCCACAAGGAGCCTGGAGTGGCCACCCACCCTCTGCCTCACATCACTGAACACCAGATGTTTTGGGGAGAGACTGAGCAGAACACCCTTCTACAGCAAGACATAACCACAGAATTCTGGGGACTGGTGAGAGGGCTACTCACCTATAGCTGATACTGCTAGCAGGGACTGAGCCCCTCAGAGCAGGACACCAGGTGTATCCAATCTATACTGCTGTCAGGAACCATCACGACGCATGGGTCTACACATGCGTAGGTGTCTGCCGAGACGTATAGGTGGCAGGGCACTAGGACCCAGGCGTACCTGTCGTCTGGACAGTACTAGACAGGCACTAGGACCCAGGCTACGCCTGTCAGGTGCAGGGCGGCCTATTTAAGCTAGCCCTACAACAGACACTTGTTGCCGAATGGTCTTTGTATCCTGTTACCTGTGTGTGAGTACTTCTGATCTGGATTGTTTTGACCTTGTTGCCTTCTCCCGTCCTGACCCCTTGGCTTGCCTGACTCTGCTCCCGGATGTTCCCGTTTAGATCTGACCTCCTGGTATTGACCCTGCGTGTGACCCGACTATCCTTTGCCTACCGTTTTGTACCTTACCGATCCTCTAGTTATCGTCCCGGCCTGCATGACTCTGATTTAGCTCATCCATCCATCCACCCCGCAGGGATCACTAGGCTCCCTTACATCAGACTCCTAGCTCTCTGGAGCCCCTGTCAGACTCCTCTACCCCTGTTGGAGATACCTGGTAGTTGCGACCTGGTACCGGAGCGCTCCAAGTCCATCCCCACCATCAGGGGCCCTGGTGAACAAGTGCTCCGGTGCTTAGACTCCGCACGCTGGGGAGGCTCTACCGGGGGACTGATAGAGGTGCTGTCAGGCGGTCCCTTACAACTGCACCCTATACCACACTTATTTCAAACCTAGACTGCACCTATACCAACCCTATTCCGCAATATACAAAATCTTTACCGCACCTGAACTACATCACCTGTGCTGAAACTATTCCATACCTATACTGCATGCAGGTTAACTAGGACTATTGTTAAGTGCACCAACGTTCTTAAAGGGCCTCAACGCCAGCAGGAGAACATTTCAAAGGACTGCCCCCTCCTTAACAATTATTTTGCAAGGCCTCTTGCTACTGTTTATGCTAATCTGGATGTCATCTTGTGACTAGTCCTTACTGTTAATTAATTTGTTTGCTATTACCATTGTTAATCCATTCTATGCTTGCCTAGTTACAGTTGCAAGAAAAAGTATGTGAACCCCTTGGGATTACGTGGAGTTTTGCATGAATTGGGCATAAAATGTGCTCTGAACGTCATCTAAGTCACAACAATAGGAGAACACAGTCTGCTGAACATAATACTACACAAATATTAGATGTTGCCAAGGTTTAATTGCACATAACAAATAAACATTCACAGTGCAGGGAGGAAAAAGTATGTGAACCTTTGGACTTAATAACTGGTTGACCCTCCTTTGGCAGCAATAACCTCAACCAAACGTTTCCTGTAGTTGCAGATCAGACCTGCACAACGATCTGGAGTAATTTTGGACCACTCCTCTTCATAAAACTGTTTCAGTGTAGCAATATTCTTGGGATGTCTGGTGTGAATCACTCTCTTAAGGTCATGCCACAGCATTTCAATCGGGTTGAGGTCAGGACTCTGACTGGGCCACTCCAGAAGGCGTATTCTGTGCTGTTGCAGCCATTGTTTTGTTGAATTACTTGTATGCTTTGGGTCATTGTCCTGTTGCATCACCCATCCTCTGCGGAGCTTCAGTTGGCGGACAGATGGTCGTACGTTTTCCTGCAAAATGTCTTGATAAACTCTGGAATTCATTTTCCCATCAATGACAACAATCCGTCCAGGCCCTGAGGCAGCAAAGCAGCCCCAAACCATGCTGCTCCCTCCGCCATGTTTCACAGTGGGGATGAGGTTTTGATGTTGGTGTGCTGTGCCTTTTTTTCTCCACACATAGTGTTGTGTGTTCTTCCCAAACAACTCAATCTTGGTTTCATCTGTCCACAGTATATTTTGCCAGTAGTGCTGTGGAACATCCAGGTGCTCTTTTGCAAACTTCAAGCATGCTGCAATATTCTTTTTGGACAGCAATGGCTTCCTCCGTGGTGTCCTCCCATGTACTCCATTCTTGTTTAATGTTTTCCTTATTGTAGATGTGTCAACAAAAATGTTAGCATGTGCCAGAGATTTCTGTAGGTCTTTAGCTGACACTCTGGGATTCTACTTTACCTCATGCAGCATTCTGCGCTGTGCTCTTGCAGTCATTTTTACAGGACGACCACGCCTAGGGAGAGTAGCAACAGTGCTAAACTTTCTCCATTTGTAGACAGTCTGTCTTACCGTGGACACATGAACATCAAGGCTTTTGGAGATACTTTTGTAACCCTTTCCAGCTTCATGCAAGTCAACAATTCTTGATTGTAGGTCTTCTGAGAGCTCTTTTCTGCGAGGCATGGTTCACATCAGACAGTGCTTCTTGAAACCAGTAAACCCAAAACAGGTGTGTGTTTTTTAAGGGCAGGACAGCTGTCAGCAACACATCCAATATCATCACACTGATTGGAGTCAAGGTTGGCTCACTCCTGGCTCCAATTAGCTCTGGGAGAAGTCATTAAGCTAGGGCTTCACATACTTTTTCCTCCCTGCACTGTGAATGTTTACATGTTATGTGCAATTAAACCATGGCAACATCTAATGTTTGTGTAGTATTATGTTCAGCAGCCTGTGTTCTTCTATTGTTGTGACTTAGATGACGTTCAGAGCACATTTTATGCCCAATTCATGCAAAACTCCACGTAATCCCAAGGGGTTCACATACTTTTTCTTGCAACTGTATATCTCAGCTTTATGAACCCCTAGACAAAAACAAGTATTTAACCCATGCAGTGCGGGCACAGCCCCACTGCATGGGAAAATAATATTTTTGTCTGTATTTCTTCTTTAAATCTTTATTACATATGCCTAAACAATCACCATAATTAAAAAGTAAATTGTGGCTTGTTCTCTTACAACTGCCTAACTAATAAGATTCTTGAAATGGGAAACAGAGTGTTAAATCAGGAGTAACATAGACATTCAACCATATGCATGTTACATACCTGAGGCATAATATTTCCTAGAAAAATATGCCATGTCCAGATGTGTTTTTTCCACTTCAGTGCTCTTAAACTGGACCTAGTTTTGGATATCCCTTTATTATTAGATTTCACATTTATTCTATTAGTCTCTAATAAGATACACATTTTTGTAGGTGGATTTACACAGGAGGTACAAGTAAGGATGAGCAAAGTTCTTTTCTCTGTATGTTTGAAAAATCCAGCAGGAAGTTTGCAAACCCCCATTATAGCGACAAACCTCACTGAAGTCTATGGGAACCAAATCTTATCTTTTCTGCAAGCTTATATTTAAAAATGGCATGGGTAGCTTGTGGGCAGGGCTAGGAATTGGGAATCCAAAGAGGAAGAACAACACACAGAGTCTGGAACAGGGTTCAATGATTCTTGTATTGTAGGGTTATAAGTTAGCAGTCAACAGAACAACAATATTCTGAAGTCACTAGTACTAGTACTGGCTATTACAACTGGATCACGCACTTGAGGTAACAGTTCCAAACAGTATGGTATCCACAAGCATGGTGACACCAGCAACACAGTTGAGAAGCTAGCAGTATTGCTGTCAGAGATGTTGGCAATACCTTGACAGAGTCCAGCAGTAAGAAAGTCACTTAGGAATAGATTACATTACCAGGGCGCAGGGGCGGACTGACAACTCATGGGACCCCCGGACAATCGGGGATCATGGGGCGCCTGTGTCCTTGCCCAAACTCAAAAAAGCCTATGCAAAAAGGTACCAGGGGCATCTCATGGGGCCCCCTACTGACCCTGGGCCCTCGGGCAGTGCCCGAGTTTCCAAATGATCAGTCTGTCCCTGCCAGGGTGGTATCTGCATAAGGGTGGCTGACAGGCAGGGTAGCGGTGCAAATCCTAATACACAGCACTGAACATCAGAGGATAGTAAGCAGACAGCCAGAGGCGGCTCTTTCATTAAGTAAATTAGGTGGTCCTCTAAGGCACTCACAGGGGCCTTTCAGCCACCTAATTTGCCTAACAATGGGAGGGGAGAGCCCAGCATCAGCATAGTTGCCAAGAGGGATGCCATCAGGGGGGGACAGCTGGGTCCATACAAATGTAGGGGGCCCGGGCATCCTGAGCTGCCCTCTCTGCTGTATTTTCTTTTACTAGAATGGGGAGAATTTAGCTCAGCAGACAGGCTTCTCCTGAGCATCTTCATACTTGCAGCTTCCTTTGTTTGGCCAGCAGGTGGGTGGGACGTCGGTCGTCACGTGAGTGACAGTGGTAGAACGCGATTCAGCCAAACAGAGGCTGGAAGAGGACAGGTGTCAGAACTCTGTCCACAGCAGAGGTACTCGGAGACCTGGCATTTCTGCAAGTACCTTGCATGGCTGCAGAAATGCACACTGGCAAACATCTATGGGCATGGATGCGAGCCGGAACACACACGCGCACTGGCGCACAGTAACGCACGCCACCAGCCCAGTTTGGCACTGGACGGCCTTTATAAGAAAGCCCATCACACTCTCAAATTGCTGGTTGATCTCTGGCTGCCCAGTACCTTTGTCCTGTGTTTCCCTTGCTATTGTGATCTCCTTTTACCAACTTGTTCCTAGACCTGTCTTCTCTGCCTGTCCTGATCTGACCTCAGCTTGGCTAATGGATATTTTCACTTGCTCTCTTGTGTATGACTGTGGCTTGGCTAACGGATATTCTCACTTGCTCTCCTGTGTATGACCCAGGCTATCCATCTGACTATGTCTGCTCTAATCTCCACCTGGCATCTGACCCTTGCTCTGAACCAACTACTCTGCTGTCCTCTGCTACTCTGAAGGCCTGCTATCTCTCACGGGCGCCACCTGTCTGCAGACACCATTCCAGTGAATGAGCTATGCTCCTGGGTGTACCTCTAAGAAGCATCCTCAATTAGATCATCTCTACAAGCACTCCTGCAGATGACCTGTGCTACTTTGGGCCTGACTCCTTCTGTCCCATCTTCAGGGGAGTCTGGAACTTAGCCGCAAGGGAAGCCCTCTCTCCATTGGCCACCAGCACCAGCTACTTGATAACAGGGCCGCATATTTTAGTCAGACTGACACAACCTGAGCTAGGATCAATTCAGAGCTTGGTTGGAGCTTTTGTGAAGCAGCTTGCCCATTGAATGTAGGTGCTCGTATTGCTGCTGCACAATTCCTTTCCTGTAACTGTGAGCTGGGTTGACACTCCTGATTATTATAGGGATGCTACAGGTGTGGATGTGGGCCTATGTTGCCAGCCTGCCTGTGACTGTCTCTTTGCCAGATGGGGATGTCTCCTTCCTGGATTGGGCCGTCTCTGCTGGATTAAGCCATATTTTTTGCTGGATTAGGATGTTTCTTTGCTGAATGGGGATGTCTCTTTGTTGGATTGGGATCTCTCTTTACTGGATTGGGATGTCTCTTTGCTGGATAGGGATCTCTTTGCTGGATGGGGATGTCTCTTTGCTGTACTGGGCTGTCTCTTTGCTGGATGGAGATGTCTCTTTGCTATATGAAGCCATCTCTTTGCTGGATGGGGCTGTCTCTTTTGTGAATTGGGCTGTCTCTTTGCTGGATGCAGATGTCTTCTTGCTGCATTGAGATGTCTCTTTGCTATATGGTGCCCTCTACATGTTTCCTGTTGTGGGACATGTTCCTGTTGTGGGCTCAGGCGTTTCCATAATTTTATGGGGGTGAGGGGAGGGGGGAATGTTGATTGGCTGTGGCTGATCTTTTTGTGTTTGTTTGTTTTACTGGGAGCTTTCTTACCTCATTTGTTCTGTGTTATGGCATGGCAATAATGTCTGGGTACTGGGTCTGTTATAGCAGTATATGCTGGTTGCAGTTGGTCTATGTGCTCTGTCCTCTGCATCATCACTTTTCTTTTCTGTTTTTGTCTTTACTTGGTCCCATACTGTGGGAATTGTTATGTTCCATTTATGAGTCCCTTATGCCTTGTCTCAAATGTCTATAGTGTCCTGGGCTTAACTCTGCAGTAAAAAGAACCCTAGTTTTTCATTTTCTTTAGAAATATAGCCCTCATGTATGTATCCTTTAAGAAACCCAAATGTCTGGTTCCAAAATTATGAGCCTTATGAAGCTTTGAGTGGGTTCCCACTATTATGCTGTACATTCTACATATGCCTGTGGAACAAGCATCTTGTAGGACTTTACTGATCCAATTTTTGGATGTGAGGGCTGGCCCAAATAGCAGATTCATTATAATTCATGCACTGCTATGTAATGTTGCGATGGTAATTGTTGATCTATTTATACCCCCCACTGATGCTCAAGTGCTCTATACCCTGATGCAACTAGTTTCTAAATATGATTCTGCTGCTCTTTTGCTCTTAGGGGACTTTAATATGGTTCCTAACCTGGATAGGTTCCACTCTGCTGCCCGTTCCTCACTAGACCTTTCTCACTAGGCCTCTATGTTTACCTTGGCTGAGGTATCTTGTATCGACCTGGCATATACTACCCCAACTGTTTTGCAGAGGGTGCATTCCATCCAGATACTTCCTCAAGGGATTTCTGATCATGCCCCACTGTTGGTGCAATTAAATCTTTCTTTGGCCCCTGGGTGGCGGTTGTGGAGGCTCTCCAGATTTTGGGCTGTTGATTTGAGTCTTCCAGAATTAATCTCTGAAGCTGTATGTAACTATTGGATAACCAATGAGAACACCCCTTCTACTTCGAATGACGTGGGTTGCCTTTAAATTCTCAGAATCAGCTAACTCAATGGAGGCTATGGAGGAGGAGGCAACAGCCTGGATCAGGTTCACTATACTGCTTGGCAGTGGGTGCTGAGGGAACTTTCTGTCTTGAGGGTGTAACAAACCAAAAAATCATTGCTGCATTCTGCTCAGAAGGTTTTTGAATATAGGGATAAGAATTGAAGGTTGTTAGCATGGTTGGCAGCTTGCCTCCACTCTTATCGGGAGAGTTTGGGATGCCTCTGGTGCCTCACTTACCTCTCCCGAACTGATCAATTCCCAGTTTATGATATATTACTAGAAGTTTACTCCTCCCGGGCTCGATACCTTCTGAGATGGATGTCTTTTTAGTCTCCAACTCTTTCCCCTCTTTGGAACCCTCTGACCATTTGGAGCTATTTCCTTAGAAGAGATTCAGGCAGCCATTGGCAACTTACAAGGGTCTTCTGGAGTGAACGGACTCACTGAATTCTACTCCTTACATGTAGAACGTTTGCCCCTAGACTTATTGCCTTCTATTCACAGGTTCTCTCTTCAGACTCGCTCCATGATTCTATGGCCGAGGCAATTATTATGTTGGTGCCTAAACCAGACAAGGACCCTCAGGACTGTGCCATTTATCGAATGATCTCCCTATTATATGTAGATGCAAAAATCTTAGTAAAAAGTCTGGCTCTCCATGGTGCTAGACGATATGATCCAAGTAGACCAAACAGGTTTTATACCTTGGAAGGGTGCCAACATCAATATCAGATGTCTTTTTCCTAATTGTCCATGCCACATGATAATGAAGTCACTGAAGCCATTGCCTCCCTTAATGCTGAAAAGACATGTGACTCAGTGGAGTGGGGATACCATTGGGAGATCCTGAGAAGGTTTGCCTTTGGACCTAAATTTTTATAATGGCTTAAGCTCCTTTATAGATGTCCTTGGGCCTGGATGTGTACCAGTGCCCAATTGTATGAATCAATTCCACTGGAGAGGGGCACCTGTCAGGGTTGTCCCCTCTCCCCTAGCCTATTTGCCTTGGTCCTTGAACCCCTGGCTATTGCCATTAGGGACACTTCCTGGGTTCAGGGATTTTGGACTGGATTGTTGGAGGAAAAGCTGTCACTCCAACGATGCTTTACTTTATTGTCAAGAGGCAAGTCTCTCTCTGGTGGCATCCTTGGAGCTGTTTGATATGTACGAGATTTACTCAGGATTCATATTAACTGCTCCAAATCCATGTTATTTCTTGTAGACCCTTGAGCCCAGTTGCTAGCCACTCCCACTCCCTTACATTAGGCAGACGAATTTAGATATTTGGGAGTCCGGGTAAGTTTCAGGTAAAAGCTGCAGTCAGCAGATTTTCAGTCACTGATTACAGCTATTGGTTTGTTCAGTAGAGTCTGCTGAATGGTTTTGCTATAGGTTCATGGTCACTGAAATGGCCATGATCTTATACAAAAGGAGGAATGCCACATCAGTACAGTGTACTGACCTGGCCAGCTGGAAGCAGTTCTGTAGGTCAGTACGCCGTAAAGACCCAGCAGCGAAAGGGTTAATGTGTGGACCTTCTTCTTCCTGCTATAGTATAGCCTTTGAGCAAATATGTATCTGCTTTATTATAATTATGATATTTCCTTTCTTACTACTGCTGTGACCTGCGTTACCTTGTTTCTTGTTTGTATTATTGCTGATACTATGATTTGTCATGTTATCTTGTTGTAATGTATGTATGGCTTTTATATTTTTCTAATAAATAATCCTATTTTGGAAAAAAAATGTTTTTGTTTATTCAATACCATGACCCCGACCCCTTGCTAGGAGGGTATGTATGTCCTTAGTTCCCTGCTGCACTCACTGGTTCATCCTGACAATCTCCATGTCATTATAGGACACAGTAGTGACAAAGTAGTTGCTTATCAACATAAATAAAGTATGATGATTTGTAGCCAATGGACAATGCATGTAGTTCTTATTAAACTTCCTTTGTAAAATGAGAGACTAAGAATTCAAAAGAGGATAAGAATCTTTTATGTAGAGCACATGTATACGCTTCAGTGGCAGTATTTAGATTATTAAGCAGGATATGGTGTTGTCTTTTGCAAAATATCACAAACAAGTCACATGTTTTATAATATAGGGAGTTGTATGGGTGTAGTTGCTACAGTGTTATATTATTATTTTATTTTTACACAGCATGTAAATCTTGCATCTGTAAATCTGTTTCTACAAGGAGCATAACCTAGATTAAGAAACATTTAGAAACTCTCTCGCTTTATCCATTCAGGGTAATATGACAGAGTCTCTTTAAAGCCTATAGCTCCGTTTCTCCATTAGAGTGACTGCAACATACCTTCTCCCAATATGCAGTGCCCACACCTGGGGGGTCACATCATCAATCTTGTGTAGATACAGAACATTGGCATGGCAGAACAATTTGCCCATTGTGGCTTGGAGTTTCTCGTTGCAAATTTCTTTGCTGTGAAGCTTCACTCTCATGCTACAATGTGTGTATAGGAGGCTGGTGTTGATTCATGGGTAGGGTGGTGCTCAGAAATAAGGAATTCAATGTTTTTATTTGTAAAGTCTTATATTTCAGTTGTTTCATAAAAGAAAGCAGCTGCTAGTTGATAGTAAATAAGTATTCATCTTGTCATTAGCAGTTAGGCATTATCACTGTAAAACTGACGTAAAACTATGAATCAGTAAATGGTTTAACATGCTTCAGTTCCTTATCACCATGGATGTCCATATATCTAGTCACCATACTTTAACCATTCAATCAATGTTTTAAATAACTGGCACCAGACATCATTTGCAAGTTGAATGGGTATAAAAGGATGAGAGTGCCAAGCCGTAAGGATCAGTCCAGATATGAATTTATTTCTCATAATAAAACAGTCTATTAAGAGTTGACAACCAAAGTTTTTTTCCCATAATATTTAATTTGAAACTTTTTTCAAGAGTTGATTGTATCACGGACAGTACTCAATTGTAAACTTTTTTCAAAATGACAAAATACAGTACAAAAAGTACAATAGGAACCATAGAAGATATCTGCTAAAAGAAATACATAAATACCAGTAGATAAGCATACAAATAAAAAATAACACCCCCCCCCCCAAAAAAAAAACAAAGAAAAAAAGGGGGGGGGGGGAGATCAAGGGGAAAAACATAACCAATGTGTTTTGGGCATTATACAAAAGCGCCCCTTCATCAAGGCTTAGTTTAGTAGGAATTTTAGACCAGTAAATAATCCTTGCGTGTAAATCATAGTAAGCTGTATCTAAGAGCTTGCTCAGTCTGGCTACCAGACAACCTGGGAGCAATGTCCTGGTGAGGCCGTGTATAAAATACAGCTTTATACATGCTGAAAGATGGAGTGCAGCTGTGTTCTTTTCAATATTTGCCAGACAAACTGACCGAAAGAGCTTTTGTCTACAGTTTACTTAAAGTGGTTGTAAACCTCTGACATGAAATATGGACAAAGCATATCCTTCTCTACTACTTACTTGTCACAATCTAAAGCACCAAGTGTCATTTCTCTCTGCTGTCTACATGAGTTACTGCTGATAGGTTTTCCTGACTCCAAGAGATGAAAAGGTGATTGGCGAGGGAGCTCCAGCACACAGCCTATGAATGATAGCCTCACATCTGCATCGTTCCTGTGTGCGATGTAGAGAGGTGTATTGCTTTCCTCCAATCAACTGTCAGAGCTCTTCTCACTGAGCTGTGCAATGTGTAAGTTGAGATCCGTGCCTCCTGCTGCTAGAGATGAGAAAAACATGATTTGATCTATGTGTTTTAGAACAATCTATAGAAGAAATGGCTGCATATAAAGAGATACAGCTTATGCAAGAGGAATTGTTTCATCTCTGTGTATTATCTAAGACTTGTCACTTCACTGGGAATATGTGAGGGTTTACAATCACTTTAAACCCAAAGACCAATGCTCCAGATTTCATCTGCACACCCAACCTAAGCTTTGGTTAGAGGAAACTTATCTATAACCTCTGAAACGCATTGACTGTAATTTGACAGTGTACAAAATAAAATTATATCTAGACCAATCTGTATGGCTTGGTACTCTCATCCTTTAACTTCACCACCATTAAAGAGTTGCCACATGTTACCAATCATCTAATTAATTCAGAACTTCCACCATGCTTGGAGTCCAGCGCTCCACCACCCTTACTGAAGTTTAATGGTCATGGCTATTTTTTTTTTTTAAAAACTTGACTTACTTGAATAACATAACAACCATTCAGGCTAAAACAATGAGACTTGAACTTTATTATTTATTTATTTTATTATTTATTTCAGGTACTTATATAGCGCCATTAATTTACTCACTGCATTACATACATATATATATATTGTACATTCCCATCAGTCCCTAACCCTCAAGGGGCGTACAATCTAACTTTATTTCAACCATCCAATTAATTAGTATATTTATCAAGCTGTAGGTCCAAGCAACTGTACACATTTTATACAACCAGAACACTATATGTTTTTCTTTTCACTGACCTTTGTGATTGATGCTGCCCTGACCAAATTCAGTCGTATCCGATCCTTGGCGATTGCATGGCCCGTCACTCGTAAGCGACTTTTTCCATGAATTTTCTTAGTAATTATTTTACAGGGTAGGTTGCCAGGTCTTTCTGACCAAATTGGTACCACAATATTTAATTACAGCTCCAGGTTTGGATATAGTGGGCAAGTGTAAGAACATACACCAGATATTTATAGCTGCCTGTGTCCCCATTGTAGAGCTTCAAAACTATATCCTGTCCCATTGACACAACCGGAAGTAAAGAAATCTCCACAACTGGCCATAGAAACCTGACAGAGGTTCCAAAAGTGCTATTTTAATGGCCAGACCTGGTAAAAATGAAACTTGTTACCAATTTTACTAATGGAGTTTGCATGTTCTCCCTGTCCCTGTGTGGGTTTCCTCAGGGTACTCCAGTTTTCCCCCACACTCCAAAGACATGCTGATAGGTGAATTGGCTCCTGTCGAAATTGGCCCTAGTATGTGTATGTATGAATGTAAGCAATATATGTGTAAATTGATGGTGCTATATAAGTACCTGTAATAAATAAATAAAATAAATAATAGGAAAAAAATGATAAGGCTGGATCTTTGTCCTTCAAAATAAAAGCAACATTAGTTCCAACCCATCCCAACTCTATGAAAAAAAATGTACAGCACTATACTTCACCAACTGCATTTCAGGAAAAATAAAATGATTATTGATATCAGCATAATAAACAAATTGAAGTCCAATGACTCAGACAGGATATGTGCTGTCGTGAGCAAGTGGCAGACAATGGCTTGGATGGAATTTTGTGTCAGCAAACTACAGACAACAACGACCTCTCATCTCCTCTACTTGTCATTTTCTGAGTATCCAATGAGTCAAGAGGAACCTATAGGTTTAGCTGTCATAGGCTGACTTTCTACCTTTATTATCTGTCTTTATTCTCTGAAACCAACACAGAAAACAGGCTCCACTAAGAGCTGTGACTAATTAAAAGGTTATTGAAAATGCTCATGTTGTCACTCTAATTAATGCTGGTAAAGACTGTCAGCAAACAAGTATTGCAGAAAAGATTACAAACAGACCACATTATTGCACTCCATTTGTATACCCTGTAATCCTACCAAGGATTTTCTTAGCTCTTATGAACCTTCCTGATTGTTCAGTAAATGTAAAACTTTGACACTGATTAGCCTTGCAAACCACAAGGAGTTTCCCATCTTTGAGGAAGGCAGTGATGTCACTTCCTGATACTGACAAACCAGTGCATAATTTACAATTACTGGCTCCAGTGGTTGTCTGTTGCTTTACTGACAAAAAACAAGAGACAAACACCAGATTGCTTAAGGGTCCATGTACACTGCAGCTAATAAACTCACGTTTAGGAGCTTTTCTGCGTTTTTTTCAGCAGCTCCTAAACTCTCGCTAATGTTTTCCTATGTGTCTTTGTACACATAGTCATTTACAGGCAGTTGAGTTTACAGTCATTTTTTTGAATGCAACAAACGCGTTCCGGAGTAGATTTTATCAGCGTTTCAAACGCCAAACACTTGTAAACGCGGCTAACCACGTTTATAAGCATTTGGAATTTTTTTCTTCCATTTCCAAATGCTGTCCAGAGCCTTTTTTCATCATGAAAAATGCATTCAAAACGTTTTCCCAGCACTCAAATGGACCCAGCACACCATACTTTGAGGTTTCGCATGAAAGAAAATATGTTAGACACTGCTGCAATAATTTCTGCAAAGAAATGAGCTGGAACACATCCAAACACCACAAAAATAAAAAAAAGACAGCTAATCTCAACAAATACTGCTCTTTCTCTGTTTCTGCTCTCTCTATTTCTCTCAACATGTCTGAAATAGTAAATTTTTTACTGTTTTTCAGTGCATTCTGGGCATTTTGGAAGGTCTCCTGAGGTTATCTCTAAAAACGCTTCTAAACACAAACACTCATAAACATGCATAAACTCGTATAAACAGACATTTTTAACCTACGTTTTCCAGCAGTCAGTTTCCATCATTCAGAAGTGTTTTCCAAACGTCCCGTGTACATGGAGCCTGAGAGAATGAGAAGATGTCAGTGGAAGGGAACATCGGGTGCCCATCTAGTTTCTCCATTCAACTCATCCTGAAATGTTTTACTACAACTAATGCATAAAAATAAATGTTGACACTAAACTACTGTGATAACATTATCCTAGTATTTTTGATAATGTTAAAAACAGTTTTAATAATTTTATTTAAAGTTAGTACAAATGTTGGGCTACCCTCCTGAGGGCTGCTGTGTTTTGGGTACCCCTAAGCTCTGCACAGCCAGGCAACAGGTATTTTTCACACAGACTTGCATCCAAGAGACAGTGACCAGTCCGTGGGCTTGGTTTTTGTTGTTTTACTGGGGGAAATAACTTGGATAGGGCAATAAAGATTATGGGATGCCTGGTTTGGCTTGAATCAGTGAAGGGGGGACAACTTCCTTCCTATGTACAAAAACAGATCCTGGACTGTTCTTTTCCTTGAAAGCTGTCAGTTGTTGCGGATCAGTTGCAACAGTCCTTTATGGGTGAGGAACTAGTAGCCTCTCAAAAATCAGCTTAGCTTCTTGTAACTACATGGAGAGATATATTCTCTCCCTCTGTAGAGCTGCTCCCAGCTCCAAAGCCTGCAGACACTACCAGCTTTCCTGGCTGCCTGGAAGATCTCCCAGTAAAAGAATAAAGGATTGAGCCCAGCGCTGTCCTTTGAAAGCTTGCTACATGTGCCAGTCTTTCCCCCAGGGAGTGCTGATGTGCTAACTTTGTCCTCTTTGCTCTCACTGCTCCAGGTCTCGATCTCATTCACGCTGCACTGCTGAATGTATCCTTCTGAGCCAGCCCAAGCCCAGCCTGGAGGCCGATCCCCCCGACCTAGGGGACCCCTCCCAGGCACTGGAAGTCTCCTCAGCACAACATCTTCCACCCAACTTCCCTGTCAGCCTGACTCTCCCATATTCATGGGACAGTCCAGCACTCTACCAGGGCCTCCAAACCTAGGATTGGCCATACTCCCATAAACACGCGATAAACAATAAATGTACAGCTCTCATATGTAAATATTTAGAATATAGTACTAGGATGCAGGGAATGGCATTATTAGGTCAGTCAAGCTCTCTGCATCATTGAGGTCCAGCACTGGAAAAAAGCCATAGAGGAAGAGGACCTTTTACATCACAAGACCGACCTAAAGCCTTCTGTATTTATTTATTTCAGGTACTTATAGAGCACTGTCAAATTACATAGTGCTTTACACATATATTGTACATTCACATCAATCCCTAACCCTCAAGGGGTGTACAATCTAAGGTCCCTAACTTAAATTCATACATACAAGGGCTAATTTAGACAACCAACTGACCTATCAGCATGTCTTTGGAGTGTGGGAGGAAACCAGAGTACACGGAGGAAACCCATGAAGGTACAGGGAGTAAATGCAAACTCCAGGCAGGTGGTGCCGTCGTTGGGATTTGAATCGACAACCCTAGTACTGCCAGGTGGAAGTGCTAGCCATTTAGCCACTGCTGCCCGAGGTAAATATAAACAAAATAAGTGCTGGTGGTGGAAATTCAAGGAGAAAATGGAACACTGGGTGGTGGGGTGAGGGAGAGTTGAATTAGTCTTTAAAATATATAATGTGGCTTATTAAAGTAAGTTTGTATTGTTGTACCTGCATTCTTGGCTGAGTCTAGCTTTAACGCTGTCAGAATCACTGACCTGGAACAAGAATGCTGAAAGTAAACCAAAACTACTGACCTGCTTACTTGTTCTGGGACAGCACATCAGAAAATATTGATGTTAGAGGGAAAGCCAGGAAGCCAGCATTTTCAGCCGGAGGTCAGAAATAGCAGCCTGCTTATTGTTTCAATAAAGGTTTTGTTTAATAAGCCTCACCCAGGTTCTGAAACTTTTCAAACCCATGTGTGCCTTTGTGTGTACTGTGCTTTGTCTATGGGGACTCATCAACATATCAGCATTTTCAGCACTATTAGAGCTGTTATTTACATTTACATGAACTTCATTATGTAAATTAATTATCATTATGTACCAGACATATGGTGACCCTCACCTCATTTTCATCCAGCACATAAGGAATAAAAGCATTGATACAGTGGTAATGCCACGTACCAGAATGAAATGACAAGGTTGGCCTCACTTGTGTCACTAGCCCTGACCGCACTGGAAGTGGAACAGAGGGTGCCGAGGGACCAGGGGAACAAGAGTGTCAGCAGGTGTTGCCTGAAGAGCTTGCAGATGGAGTCGTGCAGAGACTGGTGAACCATTGGTTCAGGAATGGTAGCGATGTTTTGGAATCCCACCTGGGTTAAAAGGGCAATCCACTTGCACAACAGGATCAGGATAAGTGACGTGTCAGATCTCCCAACTGACTTGAAGCAGGAACAGTTTATGGTGTGCAGAGCTGGTATAGTAGACAGCCAGGCGGACACTCGAGCAGGATAGGAAGCTGGGATCGGAGACAGGAGCAAGGTCACAGGAATAGCCAAGGTCATCAACAGGTGGACAGCAAGGTACCAAATCATGAGCAAGCCAAAGTCAGGAACAGAGCTGGACACAGGAACTAGCAACAAGGCAGGAGCGGAATCCGTAGTCAGGTCAGGAACAAGCTGGGTCAGCAACAAATGGATCATACAAGAATACAGCAGGACACAGGGAAACAGCTGAAAACCAGTCAGCACTAAGCTCAAGCAGAAGCATCCTTTAAATAGTCCATCTGGCACCAATATTCACTTGCATGTGTGCCTGCCTGTGCGCATGCACACGTCTGTTCACTATTCTGCAGAGATTGCTGTGAGCATGCGCATTTCTATTAGTCAGCCATCTCACAGGAAATTCTCTTACAGGTAAAGAAATAATATACAGTACAGGACACAGGCAGGATACTTATAGACCCCGGGTTATAGGCTGGTGGTTTCAGGCAATTGGCAAAGCTTTGCTGAACATGCCTACTTGACAAACCCCTATAAAACCCTACCCCATTCTAGGGGACCTACATTTTTCTCTAGTGCCTTTAGGTGATGGACCACTTCTCCCTTACAGAGAAATAATTTTCTAAACTAGTTTACTATTTTACTTGGGATTCTTAATTCAACTTTCCAGTCAACCTTTTCACTGCCTTCTACTACAGCAAAAGAAGCAGTGCATCTGAACTGGTGCAACCTCAGTAAAACCTTGCAAGTTCTACCTAGACTCCATGCAGTGGGGATGCTTTGAGCACTGACTGGATCCTGCTTAGGCACTCACCTTAAAGTAGAACTGTAGACAAACCTTTTTTTTTCATTTTGGATAGAGAAAGTGAGGGTTGTAACCCCTGTAAGGTTTGTTTTTACCCTCTTGTCTCATTTTGGAGATTTACCTTCACTTCCTTTCCCACTGCCAAAACATAAAGTGAGAGGAAATCTCTGCACATTAAGGAAATCTCTTGGGGAACTCCAGGTCACCAGAAACAGTGTCCCCATTGTCCATTAGAAGATTTTCCATTGGCTCCTGCTGCTGTCAATCACAGCCAGTAAGCCAATTATCAGAGGGAGGGGAGCCACGGCTCTGTATGTGAATAAAAATGCAGAGCCACAGGTTGGGATTGCACTAGCTCAGGTGCCCCTATAGCAAGCTGCTTGCTATGAGGGCACTTGACAGGAGCAGCCAGGAGCACCGGCGGGGGAGCTGAGAAGAGGAGGATCTGGGCAGCTCTGTGAAAAACCACTGTACAGAGCCAGCAAGCATGACATGTTATTAAAAAAAACCCCCAAAAAACAAGAGTTTAGTATCACTTTAAGCTGCCTTGTGCTGCCCCGAGCCCTGCTAATGTGGTCTGTGACTGTGTCGGTTCCTGTGCACATGCACTGGTCTATTATCCTTCAATGTGAGTGGCTTTTCAATAAATGAAACCTTTATTTTTAAACATATTATGCTATGGGATCTATTCCTTTCTTTCCTTACATGTCCATTGCGAGCATGATTTAGGATTACTGTGCAATCATGATACTGGAGCGAGTTATAGCTCTGTGGCAGCCAGGCGCATTTGGTCTTGTTGGAGATCATTTTATCCGGTAAGAAGTCTGCAAGCACTGGTGGGATGAGTTTAGAGCATAATTTGTTTGCTGCGTGGGCACCTTTTTGTTGTCACTTGATGACCTACAAGTGGAGTACAAGATTCGTTTACACTCTGGAATTTTTGCCTGTGTTATTGTGCACTTTCTATGTTATTGTATGTATATATTAGAATTTTGTGCTATAGTATGACACAAAACTTTTTTAGTTTTAAAGGGGCAGCACACCTATTTATGTTTGTATATTTCACATCTTGTGTTCAGATTGTCAGAGTGCTGCTGTCATATACATCGTACACTAAGAGCAGGAATACATTTTTTAGTTTTTTTACATTGAGTTAATTTACCACTAAATGGTCTTGTGTGTTTTCCTGATACTAATTCACAGATGAGTTAAAGGTATCCACACTTTCGCTCAAAGGTGTGTCAGAGGGGCTGAGATTGTTCTTAGAGTCGAGGTGCTGAACAGAGAACCCAAATTACCAAGCAGCTCCTTTGGGGGTAGCACTAAATAAAGATTTTGCTGACAGAAATTTTGAGATGTTTTAAAGGCTCTGTTTAACCTTGTATACACAGCCCTGCGAACAACTATTGCTGCTATTTTTGTTTGCCAGACCACAGCTAATTAATAAGGGCAATGAACAACCAGCAGGATCCTGTCTTTCAGATTAGAACCTTGGTGAAGCACTTGCAGACACCTTCCTCTGCCCCACTCTTTTTCATTGATGCCCTAGAGCAGGGGTAGCGAACACGCGGCTCTCGAGCCGCGTGCGGCTCCCGGCCAAAATGAATGCGGCTCTTTGCCTCATCATATTTTGTATACTGTGGCTCTTTGCCAAGTTTCATGTTTCTCCTATTTTTACCTGTTCCTCTATCCAGCGGCGCGCTGTCTTCCGGGTTCTGTAGTGTGGGCACTGGGCATGACAGCCGGGTGCCAAGTGCGCATGCGCAAGAAGCGGTGCTTTTTGTGAATGGTAAGGCGGTACCTGGGACACATGACAGATCCCAGAAGCCGCCAGACCAATCACAAAGCGCAAGTGCTTCTCGCTCATGCGCACTGGGCACCCGACTGTCATGCCGAGCGCCATTACAGAAGCCGGGAAGACAGCGCGCGGCTGGATCGAGGAACAGGTAAGATCAAACAAAAACTCTGCGGAAGTAAGAGCGGGTACCTGTCAAATTCAGGTACCCGCTCCCCACCTCCCCAAAGGTCAGCAGTCATCTGTACTGTCCGCAGTCTCTGGTCATCCCTGTGCTGTCCGCAGTCTCTGGTCATCCCTGTGCTGTCCGCAGTCTCTGGTCATCCCTGTGCTGTCCGCAGTCTCTGGTCATCTCCTGTACTGTGTCTGCAGTCCATTAGTTCAGAATTTGTTTTTTGTATACTTGTGTGTTAGAGTGAGAGAGAGAAGGGAGAGAGAGAGAGACAGGTGCCACAGCAACCTCCAGGGTAGTTGATGTGTTAACTCTGGCTAAGTTGCATTTGATGTGTGTGTTGAGGGTGGACACTTACCTTGAAATGAACACATTGTTGTTTTGTAAGGGGAAGAAAGTGTTATGGTGAATAATATGGTTTTAATTATGTGTTTTTGTGTGAGTGTTTGTCTGTTTTGGCAGGTCACTGCGTGGTGTGGCTCTCTGACTTTCACAGTTTAAAATTTTGGCTCTTTGTGTCTAACTTGTTTGCCACCCCTGCCCTAGAGTCATGAAACAGATCTCCAGAATGATTCTCATTTCTATCCATATGCCCGTAATGTTGTGGTTCACTTATTGGTCACCTGAAGCATATGCCCTTTGAAGGAAGACATCTGTTTGTTGGGGCACTTGACAAATTCATTAAATATACAACAGGAAGAAAAGTACTTCCAAAACCCCCTTCCTCAGGGCATCTACCTCCTCAAAAATAAGTGGGCACCATCACTCTCCTCAGGCTTCATCTTTAAAGCCAAAAGTCAGTCCTTCTTTTCGGTGCAAAACTTGGAAAACAAAGTCTACCAAGGGGTAGAAAATAGAGTTCAAACTCTACCCCCTCATTATGATCATTCTGGTCCCTCTGAAGGACAGGTTGAAAGAATTTCATGCAGGCATTTTACAGTGCCAAAGCCCAACAGGGATATTCATCCTATTCTGGATCTAAATTTCTTGGAATCCACTAAGTCAGCTATTGGTTTTCTGAAACAAGGTGACACGTACCTTGTTTGAAGGCCGAGTTGACGAGAGAGCTTCCCTTGCGGCTCTGGTCTGAGCACCCCTGAATGTGGTGATAAGCACAAGGCTCAAACAAACACGGGTGCCGATAGCTTGATAGGCAGGTGACTGCCACGGTCAGGGATGTAGTCCAAGGTGAGCCAGGGTCATGCAAAGTGAGACAGCAGCGTGGTTAGGAGGCAGGCTGGGGTCATTACCAGGTTAGCAAACAGAGCGAGGTCTAGTAGCAAGCCAACATCAGCACCAGGAGATCAGGCAGAGAATAGTCAAAGGCAGGCCGAGGTCAGCACCAGGAGATCAGGCATAGAGCAGTCTAAGGCAAGAATCCAGAATCCACAGAGCAAGGTCAGTAGCAAGCCGGGTCAGCACCGGAAGATCAGTCAGTACAAACAGGAGCACAGGAACACGGGTCACAGGAAGCAGAATAACATCCAGCGATTAGTACACAGCAGAGTCTCCTTTAAATAGGCAGCTTGACGCCAGTGCGGGAAGATGTGCGTGCTGATGTGCGATGGTGCATAGAAATGCGCCTACGTGTCAATGCACTCTGGATGTTAGCCTGGGCTTGTCTGTGTGCTGGTACATGTGCACGAGCAGTAGCTGCACGGGAATGAGGCGTAGCTGCACAAGCATTAGCATGAGCTGCAGGAGAATTAGCATTAGCTGCACTAGTTTCGTGACACACGGGGGATGCTTAGCATCAGTAGACATCCAAAATTCTTACATACATAATCCCACTACATACTGTAAGTATCCTCTTCATCAGTGCTTCCTGCGCGTTCCAGTAAAAGACAAATGTTTTCAATTTGTTGCACAACCATTTTGCCTATCCACTGCACCTAGAGTGCAGTGAAGTTTCTCAGCGCATACATATGTGCATGCATAGAACAACAACTAGCTGGGCAGATGTGCACAAATATGTGCATAGGTGCGCGCATGCACACTTGCTTAACTCTGTGCGCACCTGTCACCAAGGCTGGCTCCAAACAGGCTATTTAAATGGATCCACTGCACTGGCCAATTGCTGTTTGGTCTGCAGCTTCTGTGTGTATAAATCCTGATTCCTGTGTTTGACCTCTGATACTGACCCAGCTTGCTTGTCTGCTACCTGCCCTGACCTCAGCTTGTTCTCCGGATTTCACCTCTGCCTACTGTCTCTGCCTGATCTGTCTCCACCGTTGCTGACACTGGCCTGTGACCCGACCTCTCTCCTGTTTGCTGTTTATGCCTGATCTGACTGTCTGTTGACAACCCGGCTTGTCTGACCCTGCATCCTGCCTCATCCAGTCCACTACAGCTCCTCAGTCCAGCACGCCCTCATCTGGTATATCTGCCTGCTGCCAGCCTGTCTACAATCAGTCTACCCTGCAGTGACATCTGCCTTCTGCCAGTCTGCCCTGCTGAGACATTTTCCTGCTGCTAGCTTTTCTGTTAGGGGCATCCTTCCAGCAAGACATCGGCTATTACCTACGCTGACCACTGGACAGATCATGGCACTCATTCCTCACCGTGCTCTCATGGCTACTGTCCCACTATCAATGACCCTTGAGCCAAAGCTGTACAAGAGGCCTTCTTCTACAAGTCAAGCTTACTACTAGGTACATGACACAGAGTTTTCCCAAAGGTACTTGCACCTCTTCTTGTTCTTAAGAACTCTTCTTCCCCATTCAACTATCTGAAAATATTCTATTCAGATGCTTCAGGCCTCATTCTGGACACAGGAAAAAGTTATTCTTTCAGAAAACAAAATCCTCTTTCTAAGATCCCATACTCGTATCTTAAGATCAAAGGGCCATCCCTCAGTAAAATTCTCTATGAGAGTTCTGGGCTTCATGGTAGCCTTATTTGAGGCCATCCCTTTTGCTCAATTCCATTCGAGGCCTTTCCAATACAACATCTTGTGGGCCTGGATCAAGCATGCTCCTTCTCTCAACATCCCTATGTGCTCCTCTAACCAAGCAAGAAACTCCCAAGCTTTTTGGGTTTCAAGTCCAGCCTTGACAATGGCAAATTTATTTCTACCACACTAATGGAGGAAGATAACAGATTCCAGCCTCACAAGCTGTGGAGGAGTATTCCAATCCCTCACAGCTTTGGGCACATAGTCAGTTGATGTCATACTACCCAAACAGTGATTGCACTGTTATGCCAATTTTTTTTTTATCTGGGTCTTTCAGTTTTTCAGTTGAAGAAAGTAAGGCAAGAGGGAGCCAACTGGATAGAATTCATCTGATGTATGGGGAACCAGACAAATTTGCATTGTATATTGCCAGCTTTACAGCAGAACTCCGGTCAAAACTGTATTTTTTATCATGCAGTGTGCCCCCACTGTATGGATCAGCTGCTTGTTTTTTTTTTAGGGGTGAGGACTAAGCTTATACTCACCTGACCCGCCAATCCTACGGAAAATCGTGCTCCCACACAGTCCAGCGGTGGACTGTTCCTGTCCATGGAGCATGCTGACATCAGGAACAGTCCATTTACAAGACTGCTGGACCACGGGGAGGGGGGGGGGAGTGGGTCACAGGAGTCGAAAGGACCAGTCTTGTACAATTGCAGGGACGAGCATTTATCCCGTACAGTATCGGCAAAGCCGATATAGTAGCTTTCTGTGCGCAAATCAATGAAATTAAAACAGGGACTCCATGCACAGAGATTTTTGTAAGTTTTGATGTGTAAAGAAATGTTCTTTGTCTTCATTTGTATTACATTGCTGAACCTAACAATATGTTAATACATGGCAGAAAGAAAATCAGTAATATTAACATCTTGGTAAGCTGACAATGTATTATAAATGTGGACAGGTATTATTTTTTTATACATCAAAATGTACAAATCTCTCTGTCTGTGTTGGGCCTTAAACCGCTTGATGAGATTGCTTGGTTGATAAGGAAGTCTGAATCAGAGCAGTGATTAGTAAACTCTCCCATCCCAGGTATGGCAGAGCAGTGCGTTACACTCTGATTAATCACTCTAATCTGTAGATTTGAGTTCTGCAGTTTACAGTAAAGTAATTACTTGCACAATAATGCTACTATACATTTCTGTTTTTTTGTAGTTACTGTAATTCTACCTTTGTGAAAAATATGAAACATGTTCTCTAAATGTTTTCCACAAAAGTTTACCAGATACCTAATATGCAGATTTAGAGCAGCCCTTGAACTAAAATGTAATTTACCTCCATGTTTTATTCCGTCCCACCCCAACATGTGAATTCGAAACTGTAATTGAGCACGTTCTAGCAAGATTTTGGATCCTTGGGTTTACCAGGGTGTTATATGAAGGTTAAGTGAGGACTTGGGTATATATTTTTTCTTTTTACTGCTATTATTTAAGTTTTTAACTAGTAATTTTACATGAGGAGGTTGGGTGCTAGTAAATGTAAGTAAGGTAAATTTTAGTGCACAGTCCTTTTAAAGCTTAATTCCAGCTGCCGAAAGCATATTTTGATTGGGATACAGTGGGGAGGAGCTACCTGGGATTTTATTCTGGTTTTCACCACATTGGGGAAATTTCCCCTCAATTATTGTTCCTGAGAAACCCCCTTCAAATACATAGGGGGAGGGTATAGGAAGCAAGGTACATACATCAATAAAAACATTGTCAG